>NW_027506575.1:0-26017 GCF_021521415.1 Bidens hawaiensis
ACTGAATGTGGGTTGAGATGTAAATTAGCTGGAATTCTGGTTTGTTGTTTCAGGTTGATGCTCCACTTAATTATGTTTAACTTCAATAATTCCATGCCAGAATAGGTTAGTTCCTTTTTAAACCAGTTAATTAACAATATTTTTTTTGTTATTATAGGATTATTACTTCTGTGAACAGGTGATTGTATATAATAATGGTCAATAATACATGATTCACTTCTTGTGAATTTTCACACACACAAATTTCAGTGTTAGTAAGTCTGACAAAATGAGCTAGTCAAGTTTTCAAAAATGGTTTTTATCAAAATAGGCTTGGGGTCAAAAGTTTACAGTTGGTTTGTATGGATAAGTTTCTGAATCATACTTTATAAACCTTTTTTGCAGGTATGTGTTTGTTTGTAGCAGCAACAGGGCAGAATTAAAGCATCCAAAGCCTTAAACAGCTATTATTGCATTCAACTCGAGAGAAAGATTTGTCCTCCAAAGGCTTGAACACGAATTTGAAGGTTTTAACACCTGACAATGTCAATGATGCTGGGTGGTTCAAAACAGCCATATTGACAAAGTTAATATCATACATTCATAGTGCATTTCCTTTTATATGTTTTTATTTAATATATATTAAATGGAACTTAATCTTTTTTTGCTTTCTTATTATTTGTTAGATTTCTAAACATTCTGGGTTTGCCAGACATCGTTAGCATTGGAAATGAAATCAATCAATTAGAGGAGACCAAAACGTTCCAATTTTCGTCGTCTTTGAAGCAATGTTGTAAAAGTAGGTCTTCAAGCCGAGTACTCTTCGAGTACTCCCTACAAGATATGGCACCAAGGGGAGTTTCTTTAACTCCGTCTAGCTACTAAGAATCGATCAAATGTGGTCAACCTCGGCCAGAATCGCATCTAGTCGGTCAACTTAGCTGATATTGACTTAAAATATAAAACATAATTCATATTTCCATACTAATAAAAAAGGTATAGCACCTTTTTTAGTTATTGATTAGCAAATTTTAGAATAGTTTAGTATTTAAAACTATATTTCTCTTACTTATATTGAATTTTACTTATTTTATTATAAATATTAGTATACTTATGATATTTGACATATATATAATATCCTAAAATTAATTTTCTTTATATTTACCATTTCGGAGTACTCTTCAAGTACTCCCTAAGGTCCGCCTAGCGACTTTTGCAACCTTGCTTTGAAGGTTGTGGTTGATATCACATCATGGATTGATTCAAAGCATGTATTACAGGTTCCTTCTTTTTCTCTCAAATCATTTTAAAGCTTTTAACTCAATCTCTATGTGAAGTAAAGCAGGTAGAACATTTCTTTGTTATCTTATTAAGGGTACTTCTGTATTGACACATACATGTTAATTTTTCTTTTAACAATTTCATTAATTTTATGTGACCAGGTGGAACTTGAGGCTGTGAGGATTGTGTACAAAAATGCCATTTAGAATGTAGTGCAGCTGATGAACAGGCCACACTGTTGACCACTATTGTTTTGGTCACAGTCATATTGTTTGTGATTGAAGCAGGTAACAAATTGTAGGAACAAACATGTTAATTCTTTGAACAAACATTGTTAATTGGACGAGAAAATTAAACCTGCAAATGTTATTGCTTAATTTTAAGCAGATGGATTTTTTGGGAGAATAAAACTGATTTGCAATTTGCTTGTATGCGAAGGGATCACATAATCAAAATCATTGAGAAGGAAGCATCATTAAAAATATCTCTCTATATGTTTTCACAAATGGAGATAACTAGAATTTGGACATATGATGCTACTTTTATTGCTGTTTTTTCGTTTCATTAGCGGGTAATTTTTATTTTTTTATTTTTACTAACGGGTCAAATTTTACCCATTAACATATAAAAACTTTTGGTCTCATAATAGGTACAAATTTGATTGTTTCTTTAATATGTAATACGTATCATCGAGCCAGGTTCGTCTTAACCCTTCACAACTGGATTCTGATTTTTACTTTGGTTGGGTTCAATTACCGGGCTGTCACAATAACAGGTACGCCCGGTCCTGTTTTCTATTGGCTTTTTTGGGTTCGGTATTTTTGGTTAATGTCAGGTATACCATACTCGGACTTGTGCTCGACCTTCATATATATATATATGATTGAGTTCATTTCAGAAGTATTTTTAGTGTGAGAAGTGCGAGAAGAGATTCTGACCAATTATAAGTTTTCTTTTTAATTTTGAATTATTTAATTGTAGAAATATATTAGTAAAAAGTTTAGGAGTTTCTTTTGGTAATTAATACTAATTAATGTTAATTTACAAATGATTATACATTTATTTTTATTTTTTAATTTGATTTAATTTTTAAACAATTCATAAAACAAAACCATCATACTCATACTATAAAATATATAAATATATTAACCCTCATGAAAACAAATACCTGCACAAATCATAATATTAAGTTATTAACCTACACATACAAAAATTAGTTCATGTTATCACCTATACAGATCACAATATTTATATACATACACATAACTAGTTCATGTTAACCTACACAGATCACAATAATAACCTACATATACAAATTTATTTCATGTTATAGCCTATCCATTTGTATTTACCTACACATATCAGAATATTAACCTACACAAATAAACCTTGTTCATGATATCACATTGATATAAGGTTAAATATATATAAATCCCTTATATAATTAATTAATATTTTATTAGTTTTGTTCGGTTTTTATTAGAATTTGTATATTACTAACATATTTGAATAATGTAGGTTCCGGGACTTGTTCATGGTTAAAAAGGGCGAAAAAAGAGCTAAAACAAGCCAAACCGGTGAACCGGAGCATCAGAATTGAACCGGACCGCACCAAAATTGAACCGGACCGCATCAGAAAATGAACCGGACCGGTCAGCACCCTTAGCCTACGGCGCCGAGTGACCGGGAGGCAAAATCCCGCCGCGCAGCGCTCTGGGCACCCAGTTTCTCGAATTTTCTTTGTTTTTTATCAGTTTTGAGCCCAGGAAACCTATATAAACACCTCTAAACTTAATCCTGAGCATATCCTGCGAACCAGAGCCGAATTTAGAGTTTCCCGGAGCTTAGGATTGCAATATTTGGCGGGTTTTAAGGCAAGGAATCAGCCGGCGAAGTGCTTATCATTCAAGGACGAAGACCACGGGTTTTATCGCCTTTAATCTTCCGTTCTTATTTATTTTCGCCATGATTTCGTTTATCATTGTTTTGTTTTACTTTAAGATGCTAGGCTAAACATTATAGACTGCCTAGGCTTATGATGAACCTACTTTGACGTTGTGTTTTAATTTGGGATTTATTTATCGTTATGGTTTTATGATTTAGTAAAAGGTTTAATTATATTAAATTGATGCATATGAATATTTAGGATTGTTTGATTAATTGTTATTATTCCATAGTTGCCTTAATTATTGTTTGTCATTATGATAGGTTGTTATTAGGTCAATTACTTTGTCTTCTTGATTATTTTATGATTGATTTGCAATAAGATCATAGGAATAATAATTATTAATTAAATAAACCTAAGTGTGCTGCTAACCTAAATCTGTAAAGTGCTAGGTTATTGATATATCTTTATTATTTGATCTTGCTAGATTTAGTTTTTCGTAAGGAGTCCGTCTAGGTTTGATTATTTAATTATTGTCTATTGAATCAATTAAATATTTTAAACTGCCTTTGATTTCTGCGCTGTAAGGGAGGATTTTGTATAAAGGAACTAAGTCATAAATAATTAGGTGACCGTAAGGAAACTTGATTTTTAATACTGGTGTGCGTTAAAACTAATTAAAAAACTCATTGGTGTCTCTTGAGAAGGGTCAGGGGTCCTATTCGGGTTTTCTCTTAGGTGTCTATTTTACGATCCCAGTCCATAACTAAATATTTTTCCGGTTAATTAACAACTGAAATTTAGGGGATTCTAGCCTAGGTAGTTTTCTCATTATCATCTTATTAATCAAACTTGTGTTTTCGTTTAATTTACATGTTTTCTTAAATTAGTTTTTAATAATAATTTTAAATAAATTAGTATTTTAATTAAGAAACCCCCCCCCCCCGGTCAAATAAATATAAATTAATAAGTCGTGTCTGTAGTTGAGTCTAATTAGCTAATAAACGTAGTTTAAAGAGTCTCGTGGGTTTGATATCCGGACTTACTTAGCTTTACTAGAGTTGATCGATTCACTTGCCGGTTAGTAGTTTAGTCGAGTTTTAGAGAGTCTAGAGTATTACTTAGTGTCTAGATTAGCGTAATTTTAGTTAATAATATTAAACTACTTTTAGCACATCACACATACAATTAATAGTATTAACCTAAACTTGTAAAATATTCGCAATGTAGGAACACATCAAGTTTTTTTTTATAATTTTAATTATTTTATAATCTATCTTTTATGTGTAGGCAAATACGAGTTATGTGTAGATGAATATATTATTTATATGCAGATGAAATAAAATAAACTAGCAAGTTGTGTAGGTGAATACATTATATGTGTAGGTAAATATTAGTTATGTGTTGGTGAAAAATAAAAGAAACAAATTAGTGTAGGAGAAAATAAGTTGTGTTGGTAAAGACGAGTTACATTTTGATAAAAATAAAAATAACTAATAATTTATATAATTGAATATGAGCCACGTGTAGATTATTATGTTACTTGTGTAGGTGATTAATTAAATACAATTCACCTACATATACATTTTTTTAATATGTAGGTAAAAGATAATTCAAATTGTAACTTTTTACAAGAATTAATGTGGAGAATATTTTAGGAGTAATTAGAGGGATTAATGCATTGAACAAATCAGAGAAAATCAATTGTTGAGATCGACTTCTCGCACTTCTCGCTATAATACCACTTCTCGCATGAACCATCCGCTATACATGTTATTTAGAGACGAAAAGATTGCCAATTTTTTTTACCCTTTATGGCCGCCTTCTAAGTGTTTTATAAAACGTCAGGTGTTCTTTGTTGTATTTCATTTGTTTTGTTGAAAATATATTGTTACCCAGTGTTTGATGAAATGCAAGGTGTTTGTATCTTTGATTTGTGGCTTTTTATTTATTATATTTAATTTGTTGGCTTTGCTAATTGAGGTTTCAGTAGTTGATTGTTTTAGAATTGTGGGTTAATTAACTTTGTTTGCTCTCCAAACTCATATAGATGGACTTGTGATTCTAGGTGTGAGACCCTTAGACTGACTGCTATCTTGAACTTAAAAGCTAAACATGATTAGATGTTTGAATTGTTGGCGGTTGGGTTTAAGTGGGTCGCGATGCCGGCAATCGCGGTTTTGTGTCATCTGTGATTAATTAACCTATATGTTTTGGAAGTCAGTTTCGAATTATGATTCTATTGCAAATTCTTTTTCGGGAAGAAAAAAGTTAAGTGTGGGGATATGATGATTGAGTGTTTGGTTGTGACTAATTTTTAATAATATTCCATTTTTTAGTTCAAATATTTGTTAGAATACAATAATATTAAGTTGTTTTTATATTTTATAGGTTATAGAATACGAGCTTAAAACAATAGATTTATAATAATGGTAATAAGTCATAAGTGTAATATTAATAATAATAGTAGTCTTCGTGATTGTTACTAATAAATCATTATATGATTTATGCATTCATTAGTTCATTTTGTGTGTGGTTGTAGCTGCCCATGTCGGTTAGAGATACAAGGAGTCAAGGTGGCTTATTAAATGGAAAGTGATGGGATTATTAATCCACTTACTTGGGCTCAATTAAATATCAAGACGGTGGAATCAAATTGACTAATGTATCATGGTCCCAAGCCCACGTTATTTCATCTTGAATTAAAAAAAAAAAAAATGGACAAGTCGCACAGGGAGGGGATTCTTGACGGCAGTAGGGTTGAGACGCAAAAGGGAGCAGCCAAAGCTGCTGTGCACGGGACCCAAGAACAGAAAATATTCGCCGCCAAGATGCAAGGCTAATTTGTTTGACTTTTTCTGGGTGAACGGTTCTTATAGGTGAAACGCTCGGTTTTGTTTGTTTATGTATTGGATTTGTTTATGTGATGACAAGCATATAACACATTGAAGTATTAGTTAATTAAAAATTTTGTTGGTATTTTGAGTTCTTTCTTTACAACCACGTTCGGTTGTTGACAAAACCTAGAAGTGGGTTGGGTGACTAAAGGGGGTAGACTTGATACTAGTAGATTGGGTAATTGAATTGCATAGGTTTGATGACAAAAGCATGTCTCAATAACTACTTTAACTAATTTCCAACACCATGTCTATGTGGTGTCCAATTAATCAAACAAGTTTTGTGTGAAACCTAGAACCTAAAACCCAGAGGAGGTTGTATTTTACTTAAATTGTTTTTTTAAAGCCAATCTTTCAATTTTTGCTTGACATCGTTTGTCCACTTAGATTAATATCAGAATAAATAATAAACAAAAGGCGTAATACTGAGATACGATACCCTACTTACTCTAACTATTTAGTGTAATTGGGTTTTTGAATGACTAAAACGACGGTCATCATTCCCTACACACATTCTGTTCGAGATTTGTCAACTTAAAATATGGTGATAAATTTTGTGATGCAGGCTCTAAAAAGTTTCCTTCTTAAATGTTTCATATATATATATATATATATATATATATATATATATATATATATATGTATATATATATATATATATAGAAAATAAAGAAGCATAAGTTGTGTCGAATAACCACTTGAGCAATTAGCACTTCATTATCAGGTATGCTGGTGTGATGATGCTACAAAATATATGACGTTTACATGCTTCCTATTTTCTTTAATAGCCTGAGTTCATATATTTACACTTGAGTAAAGTGTGATCTTACACATGTTATTACAGATTCAAATGGTGCATACATGTTTATTTTAAGTTAATTTGAAAGGGCATTTTAGGGATTTAAAATCTGAAAATCGTCACTGCTGCAAATTGTAATGGAATGTTGCAAAATCAGTTTTGTTTGGGATCTAAGTGATGTGTAGGTGTGGTAAATGCACAAACTGCAGGTCTGAGTCATTTACTGCAAGTGTAATTTAAATTGGTGAGTAAATAAAGTCAACAATTAGTGATGAAGGCCGTAGATAATCTTTTTAGAAGTAAGATAAAGTGTTTGTTAAATTTACTCTTTTAAATTGTTTTAGCCGGCTAATCTATGTAACTTTACAAATTTTTAACAACATTAAATTAGATTGAGATCTCACGATTGTATTATCAAAATACAAGTTATATAGATCTTATCCTTGCAATATTGCATAAACTATGAAGAAATAGTTACAATTTGGTTTAGGTCAAAAATGCGTTATGGCCAAAATAGATATGTGTTCAGAAGGTGCTATGATCAAAAATAGACTGAATCAAAACGGGTTCTTACCAAAATAAATTGGTGTCAAAATGGGTTATGAACAAGTTTATTTTCTTAATAGCGACCAAAATAGGTACGGGGCAAAATGGATCACTTTCAAAAATCTTAATGACGAAAATAACCATAAAATAAATGAAAACTGCTAAAAGGTCTATTTGGGTTTTAAAAATTTCTATAAAATTATGCTAGGCAAAACAAGGGATATGTCGAGCGAAAGTAACGTGTCATACCGTGTTCGAGTCAGAATGGGTTTTGACCAAAATAAGTGAGTGTTATAACAGATATTGACAAAAATGAATATGGGCCAGAGGTGTTAAATTATATCGGGCTTGATTAAACACAAAAAGAGGTATATTGTGCAGATTATGTGGGAAACAAGTTGGATATAAGGATGATGAGTTATACATCGCGGGGAAAATTAAGAAAAAATAATGGTATGACGTGAATTTTAGATATATTATGAAGAGGCATATTGTGTGCGCTAACTGCTAAGGGCATAAAATTAATTTGTGAAAATACGTAGAAAATTAAAAAAATGTGGAAATGGCATAGAAAGTGGTATAGTAGACATAATTGATTAGTGGTCTTATGTAGAGGTGCACAAACCGGTTTTAAACTCAAAACTGGTTTGGGTTAAAATCGGTTCGGTTTGGTCAATAAAAGTCAAAACCGGTTTATGATCGGTTTCGGTTTGGGTTGAAACCGGTTTCTTACCATGTTACGATCGGTTTCGGTTCGGGTTTTGATAGGTTTCGTTTCGGGTTTTGGTCGGTTTTGGCCAGTTTCGGTTCGGTTAACCGGTTTTGGTGGAGAAAAATACAAACCGGTTCCGAACCTATGGTTTCAATCGGTTCCAAACCGGTTTCTACAAAATCGATTTCAAACCGGTTCGATTTCGGTTCAGTTTTCGAGTCGGTTCGGTTAACCGGTTTACTTGTCCACCTCTAGTCTTATGTGATTTTTAAAGCAAGTGGTGTTGGGCTTAGGTCTGCTACTTTTCTAATTTTTAAACCGAGGAAGCTGTATATGCGGTTTTCCATTTCAATTTTCTAATAATTCGAATAGTGTAAATTGTAAGTTTTTAACTTATGTATTTAATGATGATTAGCAATAAACTACTCTATTTAGAATAGAAAGAATGAGAGTTTGGACTTTAGACATTATTACAGTAAACTATCAGGCCACCGCCTATACAGCTTCCTCGGTTGCAGAACATGGTGTCATCATGGGAATGGGCTACAACCATGGCTACATTATTTGAGAAATCTTGCAAGAAATATTCACCGGTAGATAGAAGCTTTCTTAGGTTCCATACATACGACCTTATTATATCATCTAGACATGTCTTATGCTCACTCATGTTACTAAATTAATGTAATTGTCATATTTCTACGTTGATGTTCCCGTCCATCAAATGGGTAAAGTACTAGTTTAATAAGTGTTCATGGTTTCATAGTAAAATTGATATATTGTATTTTGAAATAAATTAATAGTTTTGTGATGAAGATTTAGTTCGGTTCATCTTCTACAGATCGGGAGATATTGTATTGAAATTTAAAAAACACCACTATAGAGCAGGGTTAATCATCACGATTCTTCTACATATAGCGAGATTTTCTTTCAATAGCCTAGTCGGATCAAAATCGAAAAAGATTTTGTATGATTTAGCATACTATATGTTTGTAAGTCGTAAATTGCAAATGTAAGTATTCAAATATAATATATATTTATTTAATACTAAATTTTATTAATTTCAACATTTTTATGCAACATTTTTTATACCTACACAACAACATACAACCTACACATGTAATTCAGTATCAACAAAATATATAAGCTACAAGGAAATTCATATATCCTACACATGTACGCGTACATTAAATATTAATAACAATATACACCCTACACAAAAACAAAAACCTACACTTGTATTTAAGCATCAACAATTGTATATAACCTACATGAAAATGCACATAGCCTACCCCATGGGCGGATCTATAGTGCAAATGGCTGGTTCCCCGGAACCACCCGAGTTTCAAAACAATAATGTATTGATATATAGAAAATATTAGAGGAACCACCTTATAAATTAAGAATGAACCACTCTATTTACACTACAAGCGCTGGACTAGCTGGTAAGTTGCTGGTTTTGTAAACGGAATGTCACATGTTTGATTTTGTGCAGCAAGCGAATGTTTAAATCTTTTTTTTAAGACAACCTTATATCAATTTAGGGTTTTATAAAACACACACATACACAGTGGCTATCTCTCTCCCTTCCTCATACTTACCCTTGCTACTCCTCCTAAAATCCTCCCCTATAAAGGTAAGTTTAGATTTATTTGTTAATATTTAATTGTTCTTGATTTTGTTAATTTTTAAGTTTTAGTTTTAATTTGTTAGTTTGGTAGTTTTTGTTAGTTTTAATTTGTTAGGTTTGTTAGTTTTTAATTTGTTAGTATGTAATGAACTTTACCCAAACCATCGAACCGACCCGGAATTTTTATACTCGATTCTATGAAATTGAAGCATATAAAGTAGTGCATCACCTGAAAAAAATTTTAGGATCCGCCACTGGCCTACCCATGAGCTTTTAATTAATATTAACAAAACATTTTAAGATTATATTTTAGAATACACGTGTGTAGGCTATACGTATTTTATATAGTTTATATGTACTTGTTGATGCCGAAATTCACATGTTTGTTAGATGTTTATGTGTACATTATATGTTTTTATGCAAAAACACAAATCCAGGTTATATGTTATCGTAAAGGTTGTATATTTTTATATTTTTTGTATAGTTGTATATTTTTATTAATATTTAATGTAAACATGTAGGACATATTTATTAGTTATGTATATGATATAGTTTAAGATATAATTATAATTGTTTTATCTTTATATGTTTTTAAATTATTTTAGTATGGTTAATTATGTTAATTGGAGAGAGAAATTAGTAGTTTTAATAGTTGTATTAAAAATATTAATGGTTGTAATTAAAATTTTTATTTATTTTTAAATATTTAAAGCTTGTAATTAAATTAGGGGTCCATATTGATTTTTCTTGCATTTCTCGTACTAAAATGACTTTTTGAATGAAATTAAGAGCAAATATATATATATATATATATATATATAGGGTAAGGATCCTAAGAGAACCATTGGCAAATTGAGGACTTTGAGAACCATTTTGGATCACTAAAAAAACCTTATAAAAAAATTATAAAACAAACAAAACCGAAAATTTTAAAAAAGTAAAAAAACCAAAATTCTTATATTTCATTCCGGTTTCATTAAAAAAAAACCGAAATTTTTTTTCTTTTTAATTCGTATTATACCTATACACGTATGTATACTTTTATTTAATCTCTAGTTACGTAATATACACATATGTACATTATCATTTACCTTAAATTATACATATGTGTATAGGAAAAAACATGTGTTTACATATTATACATATATGTATAATAAAAAAAACCGATTTTTTTTCTTTTTAATTCGTATTATACCTATACACATATGTATACTTTCATTTAATCTCTAGTTATGTAATGTACACATATGTACATTATCATTTACCTTAAATTATACATATATGTATAGGAAAAAAAAACATGTGTGTACATATATGTACATATTATACATATATGTATATGTATAATTTAGCTAAACCGAGAATATTTTTTTTACGTTTTTTTTAAATTTTTTTTATTTTTAGAAACTGGGATGATAAATAAGAACTTTGGTTTTTTTACTTTTTTATTTTTGTGTTTTTTTTTTTTGTTTTATGATTTTTTTTATTTTTGGGTTTTTTTGTGGTCTAAAATGGTTCTCATAATTCTTAATTCCTAAAAAGTTCTCACATGATCCTTATCCTATATATATATATATATATATATATATATAATATTGTGATCATACCTATGATACACAATATTTGATACGTTTCCATATATTAATGTATCAAAAATATAAAAAAAGAAAATAAAATAACATAACATCATTTCATCACATAATGAGTTAAAATATGGATTTATAAATACTTTTTGAATTGTGAATGGTACCAAGTATGACACGTAATTTCATTCTCCTCCCAACAATTATTTAAGTTGCAACCCCTCAAGCAATATCCAAGTTTGACGAAAAAACCGCCACCCATTGACCAAGACCTTAAGTGCCATGACTGCCAAGTGCCGTCTATAGAAATTTCTATGAATTAAAATACTAAACAATTATTTCATGAGAAGAGTAAGAATACTCTCTAAAATCTAAAATAAATCACCTCACATAAATAAAAAATAGTATCCTTTATAAATAAGACACTATAAAGTTTTTAAAAATAATGGTTTTTTATATTAAAACTATCTATATATAGGGAAAGGTTTACGTATAAGATAATCTTAACATGAAAAAATAGAAAACAATATCAATCTACCAAAAATGAGAACGTAGTAAACAGTACCGACTACAATACCAATCTACATAAACAATGTTATGCAATAACAAAGAAAAACCCTAATAATAACAACAGAAGAATCAAAATTATCAACAAAATAATAACAGCAAATACTTTTAACACCATAAGAAAAAACATAATAATAACAACAAAATGTAAATCAACAAATACTTATAATATCTCGTAATCAAAAATAAGCAAATACGAACAAAAAATAACAACAAATACTTATAAAAACAAACCTAATAATAACAGGAAATTAGTTCTCACTATTTTCATGTTAAAAATGATATATATATATATATATATATATATATATATGACAGAAACTAAAATAATGAGAAGAATTTTTGGGTTAAAAAAATAATAAAATTAATAAAAAAACATAACTCAAAATATAAATAAAAAACGATAAAAGTAAAAAATAATAATAAAATGTTCCCCCTTTCTCGTTCAAAAAAAAGACAAAATGACTAAAAAAGATTATTTCTTTTATTGTGACTTTTTTTTAACATTGTGTTTTTTTTTCGATATTGCGTCATATTACTCAACATGTGTATATATTGGTAGCATTGTGTTATATTTTGCGATCTACTGCGTCTTTGTTTTTAATTTATGATTGTGTTTTTTGTTATTGTTTATTTTCTCTCGAAATCATATCTTTTTTTTAACGAGGACGACGAAGGAAACATATTATTTTTTTTTTACTTTTTTTTTAGTTAAGATTTTTTTATTGAATTTTAAGGATTTTTTTAGACAGCAATTCCTTCTCACTCTTTTTATTTTTGTCTCCCTTTGTATTTAGGCTAACGTCATATATATATATAGGCAAAGTATATAATGAAAACCCACTTTAGTTGTGAAAACCTTATGTAACATCGTTTTTTTATACATGTAATATATGTTGTTACATTTAATACAAAACATTAAAAACATAAAAAAAATATTTTGCTATTTTTTTTACATTTTTTACTAATTTTTATATATGTTTTCAGGGGAGAGAAATTGTAAATTAACTTTTACATTTTTTATTAACTTTAATTGTGGACCACAAGATTTAATCTTTAATTAAAAACATGTCGTTGAGAATAGGTTTCTAGAGTTTTCACAACTCAAGTGGGTTTTTATTCTAACTAACCATATATATATATGATAAAACTACACTCAAATAACATTAATTAATATACAAAATGTTTTTAAAAAACGTTAGTTACTAAGAATTCCTTAAAGTTCTTAAATAGCGAGTTTTCAAGAAACCGCGCGGGTTTTAGCAAAAGCAGATCTACTGGGGCGTATCGATTGGTTGAAAGGCCTGAAATATTTAAGATATCTATAATGATACCCATATATATATATATATATATATATAGAGAGAGAGAGAGATGGGTTATTGTATAATAATCAGTTATCGTACATTAACTATGCGCGCTTTTTGAACGTCGATTTCAATTTCCCGCAGCGGCATGATTATAAATAACCTAAATATAATTAGCGATTTAATTCATCAATTAATTCATCGAGCGTCCATCCTTATCAAAATAATTCAACCATCGATCCATATCAAACTAATTTGCAGGTTGATATCAAACTAAATTGAGTTATCTAAGAGCATTCTCATCCAACCCCTTATTTTATGTGATGGGTGTTTTTATAATTTAAAGAGTGATTCAGGGTGTTGTGAGTGAAGAGTTTTTATATTTTAGAAAAAGTAGTGATTTTTCTGTATATTTGAAAAGCTATTGTTCATCCCTTATAATTTTTTAATATATTTTGAAAGTGGTTGTAAGTGACGGAAAGATAAAAGGTAATGATAAAAGGTATAAAAAGTATTATTTAATTGAAATGGAGAGGGAAAATGTAATGAGTTTTAGTGTAATTTTTGGTTTATGGATAGGAGGTGGGATGAGAATGCTCTAACCCTAGAAATGTTAAAACTACATTGATATCAGACGGACAACAAGCTGCGACGCAAGCCCTTTTTAAATTGTAAAACATAATCCTTTAAAAACTACATTAATAGATCAATTGGAGTAATACAAAGGTTCAGAAAGCTAGCACACACACACACACACACATATATAAATATATATATTTGGTTGATTTCTTTTAAGAACCACTTTAAGTTTTAAGAACTCGAAATAACTCAACGTTATAATTTTTTTTTTTTGAATATTTTTACGTAGGTTACATGTACGTAGAAAAATCACAACATTTTTACGTACCGAATCGACTTTTTACATTGGTGTAACGGACGTTTAAGTTAGTGCAATCACTGTATATCTTTATTATCCCTCCTACTTAATTTTTTTAATCAGATTTAATATTAACCACATAATATAACTTATTTAATTAAATATATGGTTAAAAATAAGGTTCTTAAAGTTTCTAAATCTCAACAAGAGTATCAAATTATCTTTCTTCTTCTCTCTCTCTCTATATATATACATATATATATATATGGAAGGGTTATACTAAAAAAAGTAGTTTTCTAGGAAGACTATGAATAAATCAAAGCCATTGGATCATGTTAATCAATGGTTGGGATTTAAAATTATCAAAAACCGGCATAGTTTTCTAGAATTACTTTTTCACCATTATAACCGACATAGTTTCCTAGAATTATTCTTTTACCATAGGTTATAATGCCACATGTCAAAATCTATTGGTTCTTGTCATTCTTAGAAAACTCCTTATTCTTATTTGCACCATTATATATATATATATATATGATTAGTATCATTACAGAACTCTTAAATTATTTAAGAAATTGAAAGAACTCTTAATAACTAACGTTTTTTATAAAACTTTTTGTATGCTAATGTTACTTGAGTGTAGTTTTATCACTTTTGATATCTATATTTACTATTACAATTAGTTTTTTACAAATATCTATGTTTTTTACATATATGTAAATTTTTTATCACATAAATTTTACCAATGTGTAACTTGTGATTTATATATGTAATCAAATATTTTTTTTTTAAATATGATAAAACAAGTCTCAAATAATGTTAATATATAAAAAAAGTTAAAAAAATATTTAGTTTTTAAAAGTTTCTTTAAGTTTTTAATTTTTTTTGAGTTCTCAAATGAAACTAACCAATATATATGTATATATATATATATATACTGTGACATATATACAAAATCACGTGGTCATGATTTAATAATAACACCTTCATAGTTAATGCAACAAGATAATTATAAATCGTGTGGATAAAAGAAAAAACTGAATTTTATTTTAAACTAGAAATAAACTGTTTTTCCTATGAAAAATCTAGTAGAATTATGCTGTTATCGCGGCGTCATAGATATTTTATTGTAACAAAAAGCTGTACAGTACAACCGTTTTTTTTGTTATGGCAAATGCTATTCATACTGTAGCTTTATACTAATCATTTAAACTGCTCCTTTTACCATGTTTGAATCTATCAATTGGACTAACGCTACAAGTTTCCTAAATCCAAGACTCCGACAGGAAAAAAAAGAAAAGGAAAAAGATCGAGTATTTACCTGATAAAACAGCCGTCAAGGATTGTTAGGGCACCATTTTTAGCAGCACAACTACGTATGGAACTAGCTGTGAAATCAATACAACTGACGCAGTCGCTTGTCGACATATACTTCCTGCACTGAGCCATTACGTAAACAGGATCCGAACCACTTGCCATAAATGAGGTCGCAAAGTAGGTGTTATTGTTGGATAATTGCCTACGGATGTCTCTTAAAGTGTCGTTAAGATTGCTGAAGAAATTTGGGATGTTGGTGGCGTTGACTGGGCCACAAGACTGAACTAGTACGTTTGTTTGGGGCTGTGATCTCGCCGGAATTGTGAGAAAGACCATGAACACGGTGGCAACCACCACCATCTGCTACCTTAAGGACCACCACTCATTCATGGCACCTCCTTTGTTCTTGGTTTAAAAGTGGATTTTAAACTTGAGTGTGTCCAGTGCTATATAAAGAAGCGTATTTTGACCGAGTCACCGCTTATATTATGTATACAGAGGTGCGTTAATGTACAATAATTGGTAGGCCTGACTTCGAGAAAGCAAAAACAATTTTGGGCCGAAAGCGAAACTTTTTTTTTTTTTAAATAAAAGGAGTATTTTGTTAGGTTTAAACAATTTAATTTTGATATGGCTTTAATTTATTATAATTTAGGTTGTGTAAATAGTTTTTGTATAAAAATTGGATTAAAAATGTCTTAAATGAGGCTAGAACCCATAACATTTTGGTTGGGAGTAATACCCATTTGTCACTAAACCAAGCTAGTGGTTATGTAAATGAGTTTAAACACTAAATATACATAATGTTTTAATAAAAATACATATAAAATTTTGTAAAAAAAAAATCGAGCCTAGCGGGGTGTTGGGCCTGTGGCCGTCGACCACCCAGCCTATAACATTCGTTAATTTTCAAACCTGAAAACCCAACTCATTTTAAATTGTTGGTTTTGTTTATATATATATATATATATATATATATATATATATATATATATAATGGTTCAAATAAAAATAAGAAGTTTCTTAAGAATGATAAGAATCAAAAGATTTTTAACATGTGGCATTACAACCAATGGTGAAAGAACAATTCTAAGAAACTATGTCGGTTATAATAGTTAAATAGTAATTCTAGGAAACTATATCGGTTTTTGGTAATTTTAAATCTTAACCATTGATTAACATGATCTAGTGGTTATGATTTATTCCTAATCTTTCTAGAAAACTATTTGTTTTTAGGATAACCCTCCCATATATATATATATATGGGAGATTTCAAATAAGAACCACTTTGAGTTTTAAGAACTCGAAATAACTCAACGTAACAATTTTTTTTTTGAATTTTTTTAACACATACGTAATAAATGTAGGTTACATATACGTAAAAAAATTAAAATTTTTTTATGCACCGAGTCAACTTATTACATATGTGTAACGGACGTTTAAAGTTGCGTAATCACAGTACATCTTTATTTTCAACATACTTAATTTTTTTTAATCACATTTAATTTCAACCACATAATCTAATCTATTTAATTAAATGTGTGGTCAAGAATGAAGTTCTTAAGTTTTTAAAACTCAACTAGGTCCTCAAAATATCCCTCCCATATATATATATATTATATATGTGTGTGTGTGTGTGTGTGCGTGTGTGTGTGTGCGTGTGTGTGTGTTTACGTTCAGAAGAGAAATGATATTACTGCGAGAAAAATGCGAGAAATAAATATGGACCACTAGTTTTATTTTAGATTTTAAATGTTCAAAAATAATGAAAAAAAATATAAATGTAACAATAAATGCATTCTCTATCTTCAATTAATACAACTAATATATCCATAATAAATCCACCTCTAATAAATATATCTAACTAATCTAACTATAATAATTAAAAAGATAAAAACACTAATTTAGTTTTATATATAATTTATTTACCCCCTCTTCATTTATCTAACAACAATACAATTTATTTATATAATACTATTTCTTTTTATTAAGAAAACAATTTATTTCCACTAAATAGCATATATTAACACGTAATTTTTTAACAATAAATATCAAAACATAATACTTTTTTTCAATTGATATACTTAGAAAAATTATTATGAAAAATAATAATAAAAAAATATCATATAAATGTGTCCATTAAATATAAACAATAAATATACAACCTACACAAAATTATATAACCTATACTTGTTTTGAGCAATAAAAACGTACAACATACAAAAAAGTGTATATCTTACATATATCATTCGACATCAACAATTATATAAACTAGAAGAAGATACACATATCCTATACGTGTGTAGGTTATATTTTTTCGTGTGTAGGTTATATGTTTTCTTATTCTTAGAACAAGTGTATGTTATATGTTTTTGTGTAGGTTGTATATTTTTTATTGACATTTAATACTAACATATGTAAGATAGTTTTTTGTATTATTCATTACAATATATCTACGTGTTACTGGATATTGATATATTGAGTTGGATTAAATTGCATGTGTGTAGGATAAAATTTTCGAATGTAGGTTATATGTTTTTCGTGTGTAGGTTATACAATTTCGTGTGTGTGTAGTTTATTGATGCTGAATTTTGTGTGTCGTTTATATGTTTTTCGTGTGTAAGGTTATATGTTTTCTTATTCTTAAAACAAGTGTAGGTTATATGTTTTTGTGTAAGTTGTGTACTTTTTTATTAATATTTAATTCAAACACGTTTAAGATAGTTTTTTGTACTATTCATCACAATGTAACTACTTGTTGATGGATATTAATATATTGAGTTGGAAGAAATTGGTTTTTGATATAAAGAAATTTTAATGTATGAATAAATTGTACTTGTATAGGATAAAAATTCAAGAGAGAAAAAATAAGTTATAAAAATAAATAAATATTTAATATTTTCCAATTATAATAATTTGATCAGTTATATTAATTGAATAGATAACTATTATATTTATTATATTAATTGAAGAGAGAACATGCATTAATATGTTCTTCATTTATCTTTAAACATTTAAAACCTAAAATAAAACTAGCGGCCCGTATTCATTTCTCGCAGTAATCTAATTTCTCGAATGTCACATAAAATACAAATACAAATAACAAAATGACGATTGTCAAATAAAATACATGAAACGAAACTTGAGATATATATTTAATATTCCCGATTAATTAAGTTTATCGATCGTTCATTTTCTATTCATGTCGAACTCCGAGATTTAAAGTTCTATTAAGTTTAATCAATTTGCAAACTATACGGGTATAATATGAAAATTATCCAAGTAATTAACTTTATTACATACACATCCTAAAGTTCAAGGTCTAATATGTAATTATATTTTAAATTCTGATTTAAAAACCTCTTGAAACTATAGGCCATATGTATAAACTTATTCAAATTATAATATTAAATAATACAATTACCCAGCCCCAATTTCCCCCTCCCCCCAATCATGTTTTTCCAGCCAACCGGCCGCCAGCGACCGGGAAACACTCCAGCTGTAACAACTCAGGTTTTCCACGTACGAATTGAAATCTGTTACCCGACCCGTTTTAAACTCGGGAAATTAATTATTATATAATTATTATTTGTTTATTATATCTATTTATTATATTTAAAACTTTAGAAAATATTCATTTTTAACCCAAAAGTATACTTAAATCCTTACTTGTTTCCATCTAAATACTTCAGGGACTAAAGTGCAATTTTCACATATTTCTTTTATAACCCATCACCCAAACCCGTAACCCGAATTTCAGACCTATATTCCCGTACCCGTGAACCTGTTTAGATTACTTGAGCCTCAGTTTTCGTCATAAACTTGGAATTGAATTGTGTTTTTGATTCTTTTTGCCATTTTCGGACTGATTGTTATAGTTAATTAGGAAAACGAGATCTCATATGATACGAATTGATTGAGAACCTAAACCGCCGTGACCTAATATCTAATATATAACTTAGGGTAGATTATAAAGCAATTCTTCACGTCTGCATATCTCTAGAACCAGCGCCTACTGAAGTCCCATAGTTAATTGGTTTATCATCGTCTCCTATTGCCTCGTTCGTCACCCTATCTAGCGGCGTTGTTTGACTCCAATTAACCCGTGTTTAATCATCGTTTGAGGTAATGAATTATACGATTGAGTTCGTCACAGTGTGCCTTGCAAAAGCCCTAATGTCAATTTATCAAACGTTTCATGGATTGAGCAATTGATAATCTAGGGTTCTTGATCTTGTTACCTGTTGCTGTATATAATCAAATTGTTCAAGTTGTTAACCAACTGGAATCTCCTAGCCCAATGGCTAGGAGTGTGTGTGTGTGTGTGTGTGTGTTAACCTATTGAACCGGCTGTTCACGCGGGTTCGAGTCCCTGATGGTCCGTTTTGCTGTTTTCATTTTTTTATTAGATAATTTATAACATATTATAATTAATATTAAATATCAAATTGACAATATTTGATTTAAACCAACATCATAAAGTAAGTGTTTCATGTCGATTAGTTTCGTTACAAGTTTTTTGGTATGTATATATACATATATATATATGTGTGTGTGTGTATTATTATAATAAATCATTATTATTTTATTAGAACCCGACACCGATATTGAAATTCTCAAACGTTTTTATCAAGTTTCTCATAAATTATTATAAATATTATATATATATATATATGTGTGTGTGTGTGTATTATTCATTTTAAACAAAATTATAATAAACGTATTAAACATGTTAATATATTTTTATCATCGGATTCGTTAAAAAATTCCAAGATATAAATTTTACGATAATTATATTTAAACGTTTATTATTATAATATATCTTAATTTATATTTATTTAAACTGATTATTTATAAGTTCGATTGTACGACAAACAATGAATTTTTATAATTAAACGATAACAATAGTCAGTAGAGATCAATAGATCAATCCATAACATACTAATCATAATTGTAACTCAATCCACATCGAAATCCTAAATTCATCATACGTGTTACATCATTTATAATTCATTCATAATATTATTTAATTAGGATTCTTGGTAATTCTCGAAGAGGGTGATTATCACTTTCTTGTCGTATTCCCGTTTGGCTTATTCAATCAGGTGAGTTTGACCATTCCTCTCTTTATATACTGTTTTCAAATGTTTTGGGGACATATGCGTGCTTATTTATAATTTCTATCATATATATATATCTCAAACAATCGCAAACATGATCATTGTGTGTTGTATCAATTAAATGCTATTTACTAATTGCTATTTGTTCAAGTGTGTTTGTATTCTATCAAGTCTTGGATTCTCATTAGTATGATCATACGACCGTCTTAGTAACCGGAGCCCGATTCGCCTGGCAAAAGTAAAACGACAACTTTAGTCATTGTAATCAATGCCTGATTCGCTTGGCAACGATTCATTGGCACACTAGCAAGTCTTGGGTTAGTCTTTGGTTGTGATTTGGTTATATACATGCTTGTTATGATTTGATTGATTACTATCACATGATTGGTTTGCGCATTTATTATTTATCAATTATCTATCATATATATATTATTAAATGTTGTGTCAAAATTGGTGATCATCTCACTCGACATGTGTTGTTGACAAACTCCATTTTCTACGCATATGTAGGTTGGTTAGATTGAAGTATGGATATTTAGTAAAGACCATAGATTATAATGAAGACGATCGTTAAATCATGTTTATAACTATTTATTTAAATTGTTTTGTAATGTTTGTAAACGTGTGTGAATATTTGAATTAAATATAATTAATTAGATATTGTCATTTATAGTTATGATAGTATCTTCGAGCTATGAGCAATCGGATCACGCCCCGGCATTTCTGTCTTAGGTTGGGGTGTGACACTAGCGAACCCTTTAAAACTCGTCAATCTCGCATAATAATCAAATTAAATCTTATAACGACCTTGGACTGAAAAACAAACCTTAATCGTCATTCATAACGTTTAAAAACAACTTAATGAGTGCGATTTGGCCGGATAACCGCTGGAAAATATGTAAAAACGCAATAACTACCATTTAATCTTAAACGCTCCAATTGAACCTATAAATAAGACCCCAATCTTCATCTAAAATCGTCCATGTCATCAATTTCATCAAATATATTCTCTAATTCTCATAATATCCGTCAATTTTTTTTTCCGACGAACCCCGTTCACCATCAAACCTTCATAGTTACAGGTAAATGTTATATGGTTTTTGATTATTTTTAGTCGGTAATCAAAAACCCTAAACCAATTTTAACAAACATTGAACGATTATCATATTAAGAACCTAGGGTTTATATCAATATGATGAACTAGTCTTTATAATTTATATGAATCTGTTTCTCTTTTCTTATCAACAAGTATGCATGGTCTAGTGGTTAAGTCATATGAGTGTGAATCATAAGACTTGGGTTCGAACCTAGGTCAGCGCGTTTTAATTCTTTTGTTTTTTAAATAACTTTCCTTTTAATATTTTAATCAAATTAAATTGTTAAAAATCATTATAAATCAAATAAAATTATTTTAACCTAAATAAAATTATTTATAAATTAAATTTTATCATCTTCATCTAAAAAACCCAGCCTTTCATATTCATTAAAGTTTTCACGTCGACCGTTAATAAAATATTATATTTACCAATTCGTTAATATTTTTAATACGCTAAATTGATGATATTCGGGATAAAATTACCGTTAAAATCTATTTTCAACAAATGTTATGATTATCGTATTAGTGATAATTATTAATTAAATAATATTAAAATAATTATAAAACGTTAAATTTCGTTAAAACTTAAAAATTAATATTATATTATAAAATGCCATAAGGTAACAAAAGATATATTAAAAATAATGCTTACATCAAAAAGTTAATTGAAGCAAATTTGCAAGTTAATTCTCTAAAAAACGAATAACTATTTTAAATGCTAAAATCGAGGAACTTGAATTAGATCTTGCTCAAAGAAAGATAGTTGTCGATAAGTTTGAATGGCCACTGTTAAATTAAACGGTATTATTGGTTCACAAATGGGGGTGAAATAAAAGATGGGTATCGGATATGATTTTACTACTGCTCCACCACTATTTAATGATAACTACACATCACTACCCCACTTTAATTTCAGCACCCCTCCAGAAGACGAAACGGTCTATGGAATTGGTCATATACCAAAGCCTAAGATATTTGTCCCTGCAATTCATCCTGTTCAGCAGGTGATGTCTTTGTGAGTGGTGGACTTGCTGATGATGAAACAAAAATTTTACAAGAAAATAACCAAGATTTTCTAAAACTAAAACAATCTGAATCTAATATTGATAAACTGTTAACTTGATTGATAAAGTTTGTATTGATCTGATAATAGTGTTTGTGTTAGTTCAGTTAATAATGTTGGTGATGTTTAGGTTAATTGTGATTGTGTTGATTTGTGGACAATGTTAATGTTGGCATTGGTTATGGCTGTGACAAGTTAGTTAATGATGCCCTGTTGATAGTTGTGTTGATATGAATGAACATGCCATCATTGATGTGCCAAGTTGCTCATCAACAGATTGTAAGGTTAAGGTTGACTGCATTAAAATCAAAGAGGTTAAAAATGTTAATTAACCAAGTACTTATAGCAAGTATATTCCACCTCATATTCGCCAAACATTTTCTCAAACAACTAATCATTTTAATCATCCTCAATATTGCAATTTTGTTGATAGAAATTATTATGGGTATGGGTGTTATGGAACTATTGAAACATATTATGCAAATGCTTTTGATGATAGAGGTTTCAATTCAGACAAGAGATATGACTGTGAGTATCACTTCTCAAATCCATTTTCTTCTCCACAGTTTAGTTAGTCCAAGAGAAAGTGTTGTTTTGTTTGTGGTCATTCTTCTCACCTCGAAAGACATTGTAAGCAATGGTTCATGTCACACCCCAACCTAAGGTGGAAATGTCGAGGCGTGATCCGATTGCTCACAGTTCGAAGATACTATCATAAGTATAAATGACAATATCTAATTAATTATTTTGTTCAAATAATACACACAGTAATCAAATACAACCAAAAAATTCAAATAAATATATACACCAAGTCTAAATCCATGTATGTCTTCATTATAATCCTAAGGTCTTTCTAAGTGTCCATCCTTCAACTCAGGCAACCTGCATATGCGTAGAAAATGGAGTTTTGTCAACAAACATGTTGAGTGAGTTTACCACCAAGTTTTGACACCAAAAATAATGTTAATATAATAAATAAGCAAAACGTAATAAATGCGGTAATGAAATCAAACCATAAGCAAATAAGTTGTCGACTAAACCATTGCCAAGCGAATCGGGCGCCGGTAAATCAACCATGAGCAAATAATGAGAACAAGACCGTTGCCAAGCGAATCGGGCGGTGGTCAATAGAATGAGAACCCTCTACAAGGGGATATGTCAAATGTTTGCATACAAAGACAAATAAGCACATAACAAGTATATTTGATTAATCACACACAATTACACGTTTGCTATTTTTGATATATATATATATATATATATATATATAGTATGATATACGCATATGTCCCCAAAACATTTTAGAAAGCTGATTAAAATAGGGGAATGATAAAACTCACCTTAGATTAAAGGTAAGTGAATACAATTAAGATAAACGAACTAAAGATTAAGCAAGTCGTCCACTACGCGTCAAATGAGATTAATGATCAAAACCTAAAACTTCGAGATATGATAATATAAGTAAAAACGAACTCGTTGACAGCGGAATCAATCCAAACGGACATTTAGAACTCAAGTTATGTTATATTTAAGATTTAAGCGAGCTGGTACTGACCAGAATCCGATCAGCGAGTCGGAAGTCGTGTTTTGGTCAGTAGCCTTAAAATCACGTTATGAGAATAAAAGTCTCCTGGACCAAACGTTGAATCCGACCAGAAGCATGAGAAAACATAAAGTCAAACTTGTTGACTATTTTGCCCTTTAACGGTTTTTAAGCGAATTGACCAGTCAACACCCTTCAACCACCAAAATTGATTGAAGTTTATTGACTAGGGAACATGTATGAACGATTCCTATATTTACAACTTACCCGTAAAGTGAAAGGATCGATGAGAAACAGAAGTCAAAGGTCGGTACATAAGCAAAGTCAACCGATTAAGCATGTATATTCAACAATAATGCAAAAGCCGAAGAAGATGGAGTATGGAAGAGGTAGGTGATGGCTGGGATTTGTGTATTAGGGTTTAGGTATGATTTGTGGCGGAGAAATAATGATATGTTTATATAGAGATTGCTAAAACGAACTATATATGGTAACTTACTCGTTTTAGAACCAGATGGGCCTTTAATGATCAAATCAATATTAAAATCAGTAAATTTCGTTCTTGATTAAGAGTTAAGGAGTATGGACATGTATCTAAGCTATATTAGTTTTCTTGGGTCTTAAAACACTCGATTATGTCCTAAAATAAGCGATTTCGATGCTAAAACGAACTAGGAAAGGAAATCGACAAACGAAACTGATCAGATAGGCCATGGTGCTGCGTGGCCAGCCCTTGAGGGTGCCATCGCGCAGCGCCCCGGCTACTTGGGTTTTCAATTTGATTTTTGGCAATAATAGCCCTTGTAGTTTAATATTTGCTCAATTATTGAACTTTTTATGTTTTAGATAAAGATATAGATATTATATAAAGTATGAGGGGTATAAATTGAACATTAGAAACTTAAATGTATTATTTTTGTTTAATAATGAAGATCTTAATAATTCCCGGGTTGGGTTAAACGTAAACGATTACGGTTTGAAAAATCCGAGATGTTACAGTTCAAGCAACTTTATATTCAAAGGCAACTTAGGGTATGTTTGGCAAAACTAGCTGGTAGCTGGTGGCTGTTAGCTGTAAGCTGGTGGCTGGAAACTGGAAGCTGGTGGCTGGTGGCTTTTTAGATATATTTAGATGTTTGGCCGAGTAACTAGAGCTTTTAATAAAACTAGTTGGGCGCCCACGCGGTGCAGCCGAGTGCGCGCACAACCTGACGTCAACCGCTTAACCAGTGTAGGTATGTGATTCACTTGAAAATAGTGCACACATAACCCGAATGCAGATGCTTAATTCGTGCAAAGGCAGTAAGCGTGTAACCGATGGCGAAAATCAAGAAACAAAACTGAAATATACAGTAATTTCAAATAGATAATTTTTTAAACCAATCTCTTTTGATCTGAAACCCTTTCTGACTCGGCATCGTTTTAATCTAAAACATGTTATGACCTGGCCCATTTCGACTCAAAACCGTACCGACACGAACCAAACTAAATTAACCCTTTTTGTGTCGACTCGTTCCGACTCTAATTTGGTCTTACACATGACCCAAGCTCATCTGACTCGATTTGTTGTCAATCATAACCGGTGATTACGTAGTATGATAATTTTTTAAAGTTAAAAAAGTATAGCAATATGATACTCAAATTAAAGAGAATAAAATGCTTTTTTTATGATGTAATTTGTTCAAAAAAATATTAACGTGTGAAAAAGTTATGGACTTTTAAAGAGTCATGGGGGTAGTTAGTTTTGAATAAGGGTAAAATATGTAAATATTATATAAATTTACAAAAGTTGATGAAAGTTCAAGTACCAAACTTGTA
>NW_027506576.1:0-71762 GCF_021521415.1 Bidens hawaiensis
TATACAAGAAACTAAATTGAAGGCTTCATATTTTTTCCAAGTAAATAAGGTTTGGGGTAGATCTATATTTGATTATGATATGGTGGAGGCTGTTGGGAGATCGGGAGGCATCATGAGTGTTTGGGATCCAACTTTTTTTGCTAGAACTGGGGTCATAAAGCATCGTAGGTACCTTATGATAAGCGGGATTATCAAAGCGTCAGGTGTAAGTTTAAGTATTGTAAATGTGTATGAAGTTTTTCTTTTTATTAATTAATGTATGATTTCTTCAATTATGTCTATGTAAAGTTTTTTTTTTATTAATTAATTTCCTTATCACTAATTATTTATTTTTTTCTAATGTATCTGTGTTGAAATTTACACAATGTTTATTTTTGTTATATTTCAGTTATTGTGTACGAGGAATGACATTTTGGATATTGATTAATTAGATGATTAACCTTCAATTAATATGTGTTTTTTGTTCTCATGTTGTAAGTTATAAAGATGTTTTAACTTTTTATTTATCTTTGTTAGTATTTGCATGGTTTTGTATCTGAATTAAAGTAACAATTTAATATCTCATAATTTATGTAAAGATATCCTTTTTTTATATAAATGTGACATTTGCATTTTACTAACTTTATAATATACGCATATATATGACGTTTTATATATGTTTAACCCGTGTGTAACACGGACACTATCCTAGTTTTATGTATAATAAACTGAATAACATATAAAATCATAGATGTACAAACAATAAATACATATCTTAAAAGAACACTTATTTTTTTTTTCTTATACCGAGCATCCAAAATGAAATATAATTTGACAATGGTTAAGAGAAAATAAAATTAAAGCTTAAAAATGTTAAGGTTTATAATTCGAGTATATAGTTTGGGTAAACGGGTATGTATTTTTGGGTAATCGGGCCGAATATCACCAAATCCCATACCCATGAATTTTTTTCAAAACTAATCCCATGCTCGGCCCATACCCATCGGGTTTCGGGTATACCCATTCCGGATACTTCGGGTTTCGGGCATACCCTTCGGACTCGGGTTATTTTGCCATCCTAATCCCAACTTTTTTAGCACAATGCCTATTGTTTATATTGTGACCAAGAGTTGGGGTGGAGGTACGTTGTGGTGAACCGTGTCAAGTGACACCATTGATATTGCATTTTATGTGGAGCATATAGTACGAGATAATGCAAAAATTAAATTATATATTTTAATAAATTAAAAAGAAACTTTAAGTCCCGTCCCGTCCAACTTAGAATCTATTCCTAACCAATCACTTTTACTCTAATTTGAGCCTACATAAATCAAGCTTTGGAAATCGGAACAACACAAGAGACCCAAGCACAATCACTTCACTTCTACTCTATTCAGCTTTCGAATAACACAAAAGTCGACCCATGGACCAAACATGTTAAAGGAGTTTGAAAAGCGAGCTATAGCATGGTCAGCATTTTACCTATGCCTCCTCACCATAGCCCATTTTCTCTATATGTCTAAGGTTATCGCTACAATTGTCTTTGTTTTGGTTGCCGTTGGATTTGTGATATACTCGGTAATGGTTCAAAGAAGGATGAAAGTGCTCCATGGGTCCCCATGTCCAAAAGATGGACAAAGTTAGATCAATTTAACACTTCAAAAACAATAATACGCCCTATTATCTAGTT
Source organism: Bidens hawaiensis (assembly GCF_021521415.1). NCBI lineage: Eukaryota > Viridiplantae > Streptophyta > Magnoliopsida > Asterales > Asteraceae > Bidens > Bidens hawaiensis. The sequence goes on from NW_027506576.1 coordinate 1,670, forward strand.
GGTAAGAAAATAGTTAAATAAGGAAAGATATATATCATATATATTTATAATATAATATCTATCTATCTATAATATATATAAACGAAATCTCTAAAATCCTATGTGCAAAATCCTATGTGCGCTAATTGGTCGTTCCCCTCTTTTATGGAAGCCATCAGATTGCTTAATTTTTAAATGGAGACCTTTCATTGATTTAACCCAAATTCATGGGTATGGGTCTTACCAAAACCAGATAGCTTTTAAACTGGTTATAAAATCTCATTAAATTAAAAATTATTCTTACTAATTATTTGATATGAAAATCCTATAAAATAGGGATATACTCATAAGCTGGTCATGAGTCACCAAATCCAGATAATTTTTAATAGGGTTATAACATATCATTTATTTATTAAAAATTTTCATCATCAAACTCTAAGTATATTATTAACTTTCTTACAATAAAGAAAATTAAAATCCAAAAAATAAATATTAAAAAACAAAAAATGTAAAACAACCATTATCTCAAACCATCATATTGATTTATTTGTAAATGAAAACTTATCACGCATTTAACCTGAATTCACGGGTAAATGTCTACCAAAACCTAGATAACTCTTAAACGGGTTATAACATCTCATTATGCTAAAAATTAATCTAATCAAATATTTGATATGAAAATCATATAAAATAGGGATATACTAAAAATTAGTATCCAATTTAATTTAATATATATATATATATATATATATATTATTTATAATTAAGAAATAATTTTATAATAAACAAAACTAACGGGTAATGGGTATCACCAAACTCAGATAATTTTTAAACCGGATTATAATATATCATTTATTTGTGAAGCCATTTCATCATCAAACCTCAAGTATATTAATTATTAACTTTTTTACAATAAATAAAATTAAAATCCAAATATATATATATAAATATTATAAACGAATAATGTAAAACAACTCCCGTAATATGGGGAATAAAATAAATTACAAACCCATACTTATTTTCAATATTTTTCTTATGCAACAAAAAACCGATAACTTATATATAAATTTAAAACTATTATATTCACATTGTATTATATGAAGTAAAGGTGCCGTCAATTCTAATGTGGCTCGTTCAGTGCAAAACATAATTAAAGGCGCTGTCAATTTATAACCTCAACTTTATTGCATTTACCAAAATAAAAAGTAATTTACGATAAACATTTTTTTTTTGAAAGGAGGGCCAGGTTACAAGGGGTAATCACAAGGGGGGCTGGAAATTTTTTTTTTTCAAAAGAGGGGTTACCTCCCTTTCTAGGGGTGTCAGGTGGTGATTGGGTACGAGGTTCTCCCCTCTCTTAGAAATGACGGTGAGTTTGAAAAAGTGGTCTCCCCTCCATTGGCAATGGCGTGGACTGCAAAATGATACTCCCCTCCCTTTGTAATGGCGGGGAGTCTGAAAAAGGTATCTCCCATCCATTTGAAACGGAGGGGAGTATGAAAAGGATGATTAATCCTTGTAATTTAGCCCCCCATTTGCATGTTCCCAACGTTTGAAAGATCATCTTTTTCAGACTCCCCTCCGTTACAAATGGAGGGGAGATACCTTTTTCAGACTCCCCGTCATTACAAAGGGAGAGGAGTATCATTTTGCAGTCCACGGCATTGCCAATGGAGGGGAGACCACTTTTTCAAACTCATCGCCATTTCTAAGAGAGGGGAGAACCTCGTACCCTGTCACCCCTATTACATATAAAACTACCCGTCATTAGAAAGGGAGGTAACCCTTCTTTTAAAAAAAAAAAAATTCCAACCCCCCTTATGATTACCACTTGTAACCTGGGCCCCCTTACAAAAAAAATTCATTTTTTTTTTCATTTTATTCTTGCATCTCAGATGCCGCTCTCTACAAGAAAAACACTAAACCCGGCTGCCTCCGCCTCTCCATGACTGCTCGCCTCCCTCCGCCACCAATAGCTGTCGTCGTCTGTCAGATTTTTTTTTATTCATGCATGGCAATTATTCAAGGGTAACCCTAGGTAATTAAACTATTCCAAGTGATCCAATCAGTGAGTTGTAACCTGGCCGGCTTCCCACCCCCTAATCCCAATTTTTTTAACACGATGCCTATTGTTGGACCGAGACCTGAGGTGGAGGTACGTTGTGATGAACCGTGTTAAGTGACACCATTGATCTTTGCAGTTTGTGTATAGTATATAGTAGGAGATAATGTAAAATTAAATTATATATTTCAATAATGAAAATGAAACTTCAAGTCCCATCAAACATAGAATATATTCCTGATCAAATTTCTTACCAATCACTTTCTCTAATTTGAGAGCCTGTATAAATCAAGCTGAAATTGGAACAACACAAGAGACCCAAACCAATCACTTCACTTTTACTCTATTAAGCTTTTGAACAACAAAAAAATCGACCATAGCGACCAAACATGTTAACGGAGTTTGAAAAGCGAGCATTAGCATGGTCAGCATTTTACCTATACCTCCTCACCATAAGCCACTTTCTTTATATATTCAAGGTTGTCGCTACAATGCTGACCATGCTAATGCTCACTTTTCAAACTCTACCTCCTTATAACTGTATATATTATACGCTGTAATGGTTCAAAGAAGCGATGAAACTGCTCCATGGCTGCCCTATGACGTCTACATTAGCTCCATGCTACAACGTATATCACAAATCCAACGGCAAGCATAACGTAAGAAACAAAGACCATTGTAGCGACAACCTTGAACATATAAAGAAAGTGGCTTGTGGTGAGGAGGCATAGGTAAAATGCTGACCATGCTAACGCTTGCTTTTCAAACTCCGTTAACATGTTTGGTCACTTGGGCCGATTTTTGTTGTTGTTCGAAAGCTGAATAGAGTAGAAGTGAAGTGTTTGGTTTGTGTCTCTTGTGTTGCTCCAATTTCAGCTTGATTTTATATAGGCTCTCAAATTAGAGAAAGTGATTGGTAAGGAATTTGATCAGGAATATATTCTATGTTTGACGGGACTTGAAGTTTCATTTTCATTATTGAAATATATAATTTAATTTTCCATCTCCTGCCATAGGGTGTTTTGGATTCCTTACTCTACCTCCTTATAACTTTTTATTTAGTTAATAAGTTACAATACTATAACTTATGAAACTTTTTTTTCTCACAATATAAACAATCCTAAACACCTTATTAATTTTCAGAAAATTAATAATTTATAAGTTGGTGAAATAAACAATCCCAAACACCCCATATATACTACCATACACAAACTGCAAATATTAATGGTGTCACTTGACACAGTTTATCACAACGTACCTCCACCTCAAGTCTCGGTCCAACAATATAAACAGTAGGCATCATGTTAAAACTTGAATTAGGGGGTGGGTCGCTGATTGGATCGCTTGGAATAGTTTAATTACCTAAGGTTGACCCCTGAGTAATCGCCCATGAATAAAAAAGAATCTGGCGGACGATGGCAGCTATTGGTGACGGAGGGAGGCGAACAGTCATGGAGAGGCGGAGGCAGCTGGGTTTAGTGTTTGTCCGGTAGAGAACAACATCTGAGATTCAAGAATAAAATGGAAAAAAAATGTTTACCATTGCTACTAATTCCTCGCACCACCACTGTCAGTGCCCGCAACCACTACCAACGCTAAAACTCGCCGGCCCCACCGCACCATCGACGTTACCACCGTCGCAACCGCCATAGGCTCCAGGACAACCCTTCATCTCCGTCGCCGTCTCGTTTGTGTCTGGTCGCGTTTGTTACCGATCGATGGTCGCCGGAATTGTGGTTTTCCGATTTGCCCCAAAACAACTCGATCTGGATCTTGGTTTGGGTTTTCCGATCTTGGTGTTGTGAAATTGGTAACTTCCGGTAATGGTGTCGTTGAAACTAGTAGTGAGTATAAGAAATTTAGGTTTATGAGACTTCACTTTAGGGTTCCGATATTGGTGTAGTAGAAACTGGTGGTTAATTCACGAAGAAGAAAAAGGGGCGGATTGAGATATTGGCGTCCTGCCATGATGGTGGTGATGGAAGGCAGAGAGAGATGACGATTAGAACTTTGTTGAAGCAAGACCCGAGTATAAGTTTCTCCCTCCGGCACCTACTTCCTTTTCCCTCTGTTCCCGTCGCCGTGGTTGCCGGAGACGGGAAGGCCGGCGCGGTGGCTGTGGTACTGGTAAGGAAGGAGGAGTCTTGGGGTTTGTTTATAAATAGTAAGGGTGGAGGGGTATTAGAGTAATTAAGCAATAATAATAATAATAATAATAATAATAATAATAAGAATAATAATAAGAATAATAAATACAAGGACTTAATCGAACCCAAACATAATTCAAAATTAAATGAGACCCGAACCCGAAAACCGTCTCGTTTAGGAATCAAAACCCGAACGTTCGTTAGGAAACCGTTAAAGTTTGTTAAGAATCATAGTAATAAAGTTAAGGTTTAATAAAATAATAAATGAAGCTGTATTTCATTAAACTAATATAATCGGTTTGATAAGGTTTTATGTTCGGTTTGGTTAAGGATAACTCCGTTAACGTAATAAAGAGACTTAAAAATAGGGAATTAATACGTGTACGTTATTAAACAATTAGTCGAGCTCAGTTGAAGAAAGGCCATACGATTAACTCAGAAAGGAACCGTCTACAGGTGAGTTATAGCCCTTCTTATGTGTTACGTTATTCGGGGCTGTGTGCATACTACGACGTGTTAGATTAATACACTTACCTTAAATGGTAAGTGTATAGTAGATATATTTGTGAATGTATCACTTATGTTAAAGTTATTGAATGATTAATTTAGTATGCCCATAGTATAATGGTTGAACGGTATGAGGAAGGGCACCGGACCCTAATAATATCCGAGGTATGAAGGGCACCGGACCTTAATAATATCCGATGTAAGGAGGGCACCGGACCCTAATAATATCCGAGGTATGGAGGGTACCGGGCCCTTATAATATCTGAGGTATGTGGGGTGTCAGACCCTTATAAAATCCGAGGTATGTAGGGCGAAATGCTCTTTAAAAATGAATAAGTACTATGAAGTAAATGTAAGTATATGAATAAAAAGAATGTATGAACGTATGTATGTATGTATGTATGTATGTATGTATGGGTAATAGAAGAGTAGGTAAGTATTTAATATATATCTTCGGACGCGTATTAACAAGTAAGTGAATGTAATGTATGATTAATTGATTAACTAGAACTCACTCAGCGTAGCTGACTTTTAGTATGCACACAAGTGAATAGGATGAGGCAGGTCGCTTGATGGAGACACGTGGCAATAAGATAAAGACTGGCATCGATTAAGAAAGAAGATTCACGTGTTATTTATGTTTAATGTTAAGGCTTATGTTATTTCGTTTTAAACCAGTATTTGATCTTGTATGAATGGTTCACGTTTATGTTCAGCGAAAGGTTTTTAATTAACTCTGATTTTCGAATTATGTGAATGAGTAAATCCAATCCGAGCAAAGGTAGGGTTACGGGGATCGGGGCCTTACATTGGGGTTTTATTAAATTAATATATTTTAAATACATTTTACAGGTTTAGTCCCTCAACTTTCAAGCTATTTTAAGAAGAGAATTAAACTATCATTACAATTTAGACCTTGAACTTTAAAAGGTGATAAAACTTGGATAAATGTTATAAATCTTGGATATTTTCATAATATACTCGTATAGTTGGAAATTGATCAATCTTAATAAAAACTTTAAATCCCGGAGTTTCGTTAATTGAACAAAATAAAATAGAATACAAATGAACTATAAACTTAAATCATCAAGAATATTATATTACGATGAACGATGAATAAAAATACATTAAAACGACATAACGGGTCGGTTTAACAAATACAAATACAAGTTCAAATAAAAAAAATGTGACCAACGTCACATAAAATACATGAAATGAAACCTAAGATTAATAAATAACATTATAATATATATATATATATATATATATATATATATAACAAAAACCAAAAATTTTAAATGGGTCAGGTTTTCGAGTTTGAAAATTAACGAATGTTACAGATCAAAGAACAATCAATTTATGAACAAATCACAAGAATGATCAGAAAAAGATGAGAAACCCGGAGAAACGAATAACAGGATTAAGAACCTTGCTCTGATATCATGTAATGGATGAAGAACGATGACACATAAAGACAAAAAGAAAAAAAAGAAGGGAAGGGAAATTATATTATCTCAGAAACAAAATTACATACAAGAAACAAAACAAACTATATATATACATCAAACATACACGCCATGTGTTATACAGTGTGTAAGTTAACACGTCGTAGATCATATACGCAGGGCTAACCCGTATGTGTTATAAACCAAAGCTAGGGCTTTGGGTAGGGCTGTAAACGAACCGAACGAACATGAACAATGTCTTGTTCATGTTCGTTCGTTAAGAAAATAACGTGTTCACGAACGGTTCACGAACATTTCACGAACGATATTTTATGTTCGTGTTCGTTCATTAAGGAAATTAATGTGTTCACGAACGGTTCATAAACAGAAATGAACACAAATAAAATCGGCAGAGCCTAGAGATTGAGACCGATGTATTCATCAATGTGAATAATGAAAGCCTATAAACGAATCAAATGAACACGAACAAGTTCATTCATTTAACTTTAGAAGAACACAGACACTTAATCGAATAAATATTTATGTTCATGTTCGTTTATTTAAAGATGGACACTTGTGTTCGTTTATTTAAAATCTAAACGAACATAACGGAACAAAGATAAACGAACATGTATGAACAAATGTAAATGAACACAAATATAAACGAACTTAAATTAAAACACTTAAATGAACATAAATTAACAAATATAAAACCTTTAAGTCGATGACATATTCAGATAATATATAATTATTTTCTTTTAATACATAAACAAACATAAATAAATAGACATAAACGAACATAAACGAACGTTCATGAATATACATGAACGAACAGAACATGTGTTCAAACGAACACAAAATTTTTGTTTATGTTCATTCGTTTATTAAAGAAACGAACATAAGCGAACTTCCCGTCAAACAGTTCACAAAAGATCACCGAACGTTCGGTTCATTTACAGGCCTAGCTTTGGGCCTCTAAAAGTTTTGGGCCTCAATATATATAAAAAAAAGACTTATCATACATATAATTATTTCGCTGATTCTATTTACGAACATGTTCTTTGTTGACGTAGTGGTTACATTCCATTTTCGTATTCTGCTTCGCTAGGTGTCGAATCCCATTCTTGCTTAACCTTCTTTTTTCTTTCGAATCTTATTCTTAGGTGGGGAGGAAGACAGCTGGCCATAGTTCAAAATAAAAAAGTTCCAATAGTTTCTAATTCAATTACATTTATCTTTAAAAAAAAAAAGTTAAGGCACTAATTGTTTTCTGGTTTGGCTTCGGCCGGTTCCACGGTTTAGGCTTTAATATGCTGTTGTCAAAAACTTAAATTCTAATTCACAAGTTCAGATTTCAAGCTGTCTAAAAATAAAATAACCAAAATACAAGTTTCCCATAATTAATCATATTGTCTAGAATTTAAGCCTAGAACATTACGGGATAATAGACTTTTAGTAAAGTTGGGCTAAATTACACACTAGCATCTTATAGTGGGCTAAGACAAGAAGCCCAATTTTTAAAACATATGATATATTATAAATAGTTATATAAGCCTAATATAAAAAAATAAAATTTATATATAAATAAATCATACGGTCCGGTCCGGTTTTTTAAGGCCGGTTTTCAATAAAAACCATAAGCCAATCCGTTCATTACGGTTTGAACTTTTGAATCCGACCGACCGAACGTAAAAAAAACCGACCGCGAAGCCAAACCGATAACCGGCTTGGGGGGTTTTGGCGGTTTTAAACCGATCACTAAACACTCATATTTATGACAATTATTTAAGACGTTCTTTTTATAGTAATCATTATTTATAATCGATTAATTATATTTTGTTAAAACCCGATAGAAACCCGACGGGTTTGGCCAGGTATACCCAACAGGTATTTTGACAAAACTCGATTGGAAACTCGAAACCTGATAGGAAAATCCAAAACTTTGACAAGTAATTACCCGATTAAATCCCAACAGGTTGGGACAGGCTTTCATAATCAGATATGAGAATACCCAAACTCGATACATAACACATTGCCATCCCTAGTTGTGATGCTTCACCCCACCCAACTTTTTACCGTTCACTGCATGCGGTAATGATTTTTGTTTGTTAAAATGTCAAATTAACATGTTAAAAGCTTACTATGCTAACTCTATTAATTTAATATGAACTAATGCTAGAATAAAACAATTCAGTTTCTCATTAAAATGTCTAGTCGTCACCAGCAAACACACCTATATGGATTGTTTCGTGTCGAACATAGGTAAATTTTAAAAATAAAATAGGCAAGTATAGATCAAAAGATTTCTTTAAGGAGGTCACCTCATGTTAGAAAAATATAAGGAACTTTTGTTTGTGTTAGAATCAGCCAAAACAAAATACTCAAATTATCCACCAATCATAATTTATCTAAAATGATCTAATTCAATATACTCAAATTATCTATATTATATTTAAAAAAAAAAAAAAAGACTAAGACAACCAAAAAATCTGAAACTGAAAAAATGATCAAAACGTAACAAAAACATCGAAACCGAAAAACTGACCGAAAAAAAAGAAACGAAACTGAACCAAACGAAACTGAAAAACCAACCAAAATGAAATGTATAATCGGGCGTCAGAACACACAAAACGAGCAATCAAATGCTGGAACACGCAAAACTGTAATAAAACGCCAATACACGTTTTTATACTTTGTTGGTAACCACCAGTGGGTGGGTGGGGGTACTCATTATGACCCAACACCTAATCCACCTTGGCAACTCTTCCTAACATTTATTTTAAATAATCCAAATCCATATCCATTCTGACCCAACACCCAATTAAATTTATTCCTATTGTCACCTCTAATCATAATTATCTCTTGTTTCTCATTATTATTACCATTAATAATTTATTAATATTATTATAGTTACTATTTTTATTAGAGCATTCTAAACCTATCCGTTAAAAAATGTGAGAGGGTTTTACAAATTATAGGATGAGGTTAAGAGGAGTGACTGTCAAGATCGTCCCTAAGAATCGTTAAAAATCTTCCGGGTACGAAGAAATCGAGAGCTGGTAGTTCGCATGCCGTTCAACCGCCTCAACCTCCGATATTTGGAAATTTTCATGGTCAAATGAATGTCGTCGCAGTATCAGGACATTCACCCAATGGCTACTCCACTTAACCAAACTTTGGGATTCGTCAACCTTTTACATGACTCTATTTTCGACCCGTACAACCACCAAAATTATTAACTCCATCAACACCTCTTAACAACAATTCCAACACAAGATTTTTAAAAGTTTTTCATTTTTAGTTAATTTTGAGTTCGACCCCCGGTATATGTCCAACCTACGCTATTGACGCTATATATATATATATATATATATATATATATATATAATTTTAATATACTCCTAAATCTTTACTCATCCAATTTCTGAATTATTATAGAACAACAGGGGAGCCCTTGAGGGTAGGCAATGTGGGCGCCCGGCCGGGGCATGAAAATTTAAAAAAAATTCGATATTATGTATATATTTAGAATACCCGAGCTTTTATAAGTCCACTATTTTATAATACCCAAACACTTTGTAGTATATTTGATATGTCATAAACTAATTCTAATATCATGATTTTGATGATTGTTATGTTTATTACTATAACTTTAATCGTCGTTTAAAAAATATAGTTTACATTATGATTTTGCTGATTGCATGTTTTTCCGGTTGGCCGGGATACGTGAATTTTCAGGGCTGGCCCTATAGAAAAGTATACCATTTGACTTCCAGTAACTCATTTAACAAAGTTACCCTACAATCAAATTGTGTAAAATTAACCGTAATATGCAAACCATAAATCTCAAAAGCTTTATCTGTTGGCTACTTGGCTATATGCTTGCACAGTTGTCCAAACATTGACACCATTAATGCCAAGTGTATATACCCAACACCATGTTGAAGCCACCGTTACACAACACCTTCATCAACTTCAGGTGCAAGGTGGCGTTCATAACAGAACTCTTCCACCACCCCTATAAAACCACCCTCACATTCCTGCACATTTCAAACACACACTAACCATGGTTGCTATAAAACTCATAGGTGTTTTCCTTTGCCTACTCGGCACCACTGTCATTGCCACCACCCGCTCCTCCCGCCTCAGCAGCCCGGAGTTCTGCAACCTCCAGCAACTCACCACAAAACAACCTTTTCAGTTCCTACAATACGAAGGTGGTTGGGTTGAGAAATATTGGAATGAAAACGATGAGGAGTTTAGTGTTTCGGACTTCATCCGGAAAGGGTGACGATACAAACCGAGTCTCTTTCGCTTCCTAACTTCCTTCCGTTCCCTCGTCTACTCTTCATTCAAGAAGGTACCTCCGATTAATATTGAAGTCTGCGCAACTATGCACACGGTGCCTGATATCTATTCTCAAAAGTGGCCGTATATAAGAGGTTGGACGACACCTTTGGTCAAAAACTTTCAAACTTTTAAGTCAGTTAATATATTTATATTTATACCATATATAATATATAACTAAAGGGTAAATTAAGACGGTCATTTTAAGTACTTTACAACTATCAAAGCATTTGGTACCATCTTTATTAAGGTTATAGGAGTCATTTTAATCCTAAATTTCACGTGCATTTTTTGTTTCTTTAAAATAGTTACAATTTTAATTTTTCAAATTTTATTTTTTATTTATTCAAAATAGTTACAATTTTAATTCTTTAAATTTTATAAATTTAAATAATACTTACAACATTGGTCATCTATCTTTTACCTATATATTCTTATAATTTCATTTTTAACCCAACTTCCTCCATGATTATTAAACGGTCATAACTTTTTCACACGTTAATATTTTTTTAAAAAAATTGTACTATAAAAACGAGAATTTTATTCTCTTTAATTTGATTACCATATTGCTATAGTTTTTTAAGTTAACAAAAATTGCATTGGGGTGTGTTGCTGTCCGATTTTGATGGTTTTAAATTAAACTATGAGCCAAACCGTTAGTAACGTTTTTTCTCATCAAAAATCGAAATTGAACCATTGAAAATTGAAAGCCAACCAAGACAAACCATTACCAATAGTTAGGTTCCGATTTGGTTTGTACTTCGATAATAAATTGAGTTTAAAATAAGAATTATTAATCTATCTATACATTCATTTCAAATTAAGCACCAACTAATAAGCCATTTACGAAAATCATAATATAAACAAAGATAATTTTGGTTACGTAAATGATAAACCTTATTGGAATAAATAGAAGACAAATCATAACAAGAACAAAACCGGGAAAAATCATACCAGAATTTAGGCTAAACTAAGCTTATAATAAACAAGCTTACTCGTATTAAATAAAATTTTCTTAATTCAACCGTGAAACCGAACCAGCTTAAATAAAGTTACAAAATGCATAAGTAAACAATTAAAATTTCAAAATGCAATCAATATTTACTGTTCGCTTCAGTTCAACTGTGAAATTGAACCAGTGAACGGTTTCACAGTTTCAAGCGAAACAATGAACACCCTTAAATTTGTTACGTGATTACTAATGTACGCGTTTCCCGCAGCATCGCGCGGGCACCCGCCTAGTTTCTATATATGGGCTAGTTTAGATACAGCTAAACGGTCGTTCTCACCAATAATTTTCAAATTAATAATTTTTAAAGTTTAATTTTTTAATTAAAACCGGTAATTCGAATATTATTCATTTTTATTTAAAAATGGTAATTCGAATATTATTCAAACGGCTGCCATGCCCAATATTTTTCAAAGTTTGACTTTACAAAACGCCCGTCTTGAGATTGCCCAAACGGCCATTCCCAATTACTTTTCAAAGTTTGACTTTATTACTTTTTTTTCTCAAAACACCCGTCTAAAGATTGTCCAAACGGCCCTTTTCGAAGATTGATTTTGTTTTTTTTTGGGTTAAAACAGCCGTTTCAGTGTTTTCGTAATGTTTTGTGGACGGCTGTTTTATGATGTGAATCATATGTGCATGACCCATTTCATAGAAACAAAAGGATGTATAGAATTAATATGAATCATGGGGCTTAATTTCAGGTGAAGGGATCATGGGAGTACAACTTCCGGGATGCGCAGAGACATTCGACACCGGAGTAATACAGCAGCAGCAGCAGCCACGAAAGATGGCCGAACAACCGCAAGAACAACAATATGGTGACGTTTCAAAAGACACTGCACCAAAAAGTATTTAGGTTCCAACTGGGAGACTTCATAGCCATTCCCGCCGGCACGTCCACTGGATTTACAACGATGGGAGCCAAGATGTGGTGGCTATCTTAGTTGACGACATCAACAACCTCGCAAATCAACTCGACTTCAAACGAAGGGTACGTAATAATGTAATTTTAATCAGCAATGTTTTTTTACTTTAACTTTTAACGAAAAGTAGTGATTACATCTGTGCGCCGCTATCTCTTTTTGAATTGCAAAACTCAATCTTAAAACTTTTAACGTAATTTTAATCAGCAATGCTTAACTTTAATCTCACATCATTTCAAACTCTCATTTGGATAGATGTTGGATGGCTGTTTTGACTGAAAACTTTCAAAGTTTGACCGTCTATGATCAAAGGGTAGGCTAGTAAAGAGTCATCGGGATATTGTTGGCTGTTCTAATCAATAACTTTTAAAGGATGACCCTTACGGTTAACCATAATTTTCAAAGTTTTGACTTCTTTTTTATTAAAACGACAAGCCGCTACCCTTTTTTGAATTGCAAAACTCAATCTTTTGAAAAACTTTTAACGTAATATTAATCAGCAATCAGCAACACTTAACTTTAATCTCACATCATTTCAAATTCTCATTTGGATAGAGGTAGGATGTTTTGACTAATGCTTAACTTTAATCTCACATCATTTCAAACTCTCATTTGGATAGAGGTCGGATGGCTGTTTTGACTCAAAATTTTCAAACTTTGACCGTCTATGAAGGGATATTGTCGATCGTTCTAATCAATAACTTTTAAAGGATGACCCTTAGGGTAAACCATAATTTTCAAAGTTTTGACTTCTTTTTTTATTAAAACTACCATCGGGATATTATCTAGACAACCGTTCTAACTAGTAACTTTTAAAAGACACCCTTACAACTTTTAAAAGACACCCTTACGGTTAAACCATAATTTTCAAAGTTTTGACTTCTTATTAAAACGAACTTCTTTTTATTAAAACAACTGGTCTAGATAATAACGACCATTTTAACCAATAATTTTCAAAAGACGAGCCTTATGGTCTAACCATAGTTTTCATGGTTTTGACTTTTTTTATTAAAAGTACCATTTGAGTGTTTTATGTTTTGGGGATTGTCGTTTGACATAATTAAATTGTTTATCTTTTCTGTAGGTATCTTACTTGGCCGGAGCAGTTTCAAGCCAACACTTCAAAGGACAAAAAAGCCAACCGGGCTTCTCCGAGCACTTCAGACACCCGGATCAGGAACGCTTTATCTTGAAGAGTATCTACGCTGGATTTGATAGGGAACTACTGGCCGAATCATTTAACGAATCACCTGAAGTCGTGAGTGCATTGCAGGAGCCCAGCAACCGTGGGCTCGTTGTTAAAGTCCAGCAACCCATGCGATTTGTCACCCCCGATGAACAACAATTCAGCAGAGGACCTGCAGCTAATGGTCTGGAAGAAGGAAGATTTTGCAGCTCTAAACTCGTTTTCAACTTGAACAGCCAGCGTGAGGCCGATATCTTCTCCCAACAAGCCGGAAAACTCAACCTAGTTAACGAGAACAAACTACCAATCCTATCTCACTTGGATCTCAGTGCCGAGAAAGGATACCTGCAACCGGTAATTTCGTCAGGAAAACAAACTGTTTGACATCTAATCCTACATCGACACATCGTTTCAAACGTTTGTCTAGATAGTGGTTAGGCAGTCGTTTTGATCATCATCTGAAATCAGACGAAGGTGGTGTAACCGTTTTGAAAATTAATTTTCAAAGTCTTTTTGGTCGCATTGAGTGTTTTGTGTTTTGTGTTTTGTGGACTCATCATCTGATCATCTGAAATCAGATGAAGGTTGTGTAGGTGTTGCGAAGACCCATTCAAATCTACTATATAATTAATTCCTTAATTTTGTCACATGCAGAATGTGTTATTCTCGCCACGCTGGACCGTGAAGAGCCACACCCTCGTATACGTGCTAGACGGTGAGGCAGAGGTGCAAGTGGTGTCGAACAACGGTGAAGCCGTGTTGAACGAGCAAGTGAACAAGGGTGACATCTTCGTTGTGCCGCAGTTCTTCGCAACAACCGCTCGAGCTGGGCAAAATGGGTTCGAGTGGGTGGCGTTCAAGACCAGCAAGTCTCCACTTAAGAGCCCGATAGCAGGGTACACATCAGTGTTCCGAGCCATGCCACTCGAAGTGATCACCAACTCGTACGGTGTGTCTCCGAGCCAGGCCCAGGGCTTGAAGATCAACAGGCAGACGGAGAGCCTACTGTTTTCTCCAATTAGCCAGAGGTCTTAGAGGAGTTAAGTGTATGATCAATTAACGAGATTAAGGTGTCCTTTCGTTGTTCTTTTATGTGTGTACGAGAATAAAACTTGAATAAGTTCAGATGTTATGCTTTGTAATTAATTTTATTTTGTTTCTTAAGCAATAAAATTATTAGCTCAACTATTAAAAATAAAAAGCGCGAATAGCCCAGTTGGTTAGAGCTAGAGGTGCACAAATCGGTTTTTTTGAAAAAACCGGTTCGGTTATTAACCGGACCGGTTTTTTTTGTCCAGAAAAAAACCGGTTCGGTTAATAACCGGACCGGTTATTAACCGGTTTTTATTGCTGAAAACTCAAACCGGCCAAACCGGTTTGGACCGGTTTAAAAACCGGTTAGAACCGGTTATTAAACCGGTTTTTTATAACCGGTTTTTAATAACCGGTCTAACCGGTTAACCGGTTTTTTTTTTTTTTTTTTTTTTTTTTTTTTTTTTTTTTTTTTCTTTTCTTTAGGGTTTAGGGTTTAGGGTTTCGTTGTTAGCATTCTTTGCTTGGAAGATTAAAAACACATAACTTTCATTTATAGCTTTTACATTAAAAATACAAACATTAAATCGTTATCGCATATTCGTAACTCAAAAATACAAACATTAAAGAATGCTTAGACACGATTACATTAACAAGTTGATGTTTGTTACTCATTTTCTTCGCTACCCGATCCCGAGCTATTCCTTAGGTAATCGTCGTACGCGGCTTCTTCATCGGTCATTGGTTGAATGTGTCCTTGATTGACCTCGTCTTCATACAAGGCCGCCTCATAGTCCATTTCCCCCTCGAGTGAGCGTTGATGTTGTGCCCTGTCTAAAGAGTCCAAGTAATCCTTGTAGCAAATCGACATCTCTACAGCTGCTGGAGTGAGTCGAGTCCTCCTAATCGATATAACCCTGCCAGAAACAGAAAAAGCAGACTCCGAAGCTACCGTGGAAGCTTGGACCGTTAGTAAATCTTTGGCCATGGCGGCGAGGATCGGAAACTCATCCTCCTTACCTCTCCACCAAGCCAGCAAATCAAGACTTCTAAATTCATCCGGAGTCATGTGTTTCACAAAGTTGGTACCACCATACCTTCCAAGTTCACTGCTTGGGGTGTTTACCCTTTGACGTTTACCGGCGTCTTCCCAAATCATGTAGTACATCCCCATTTCAAGGTCGGTTTGGGATTGGGATTGGGCAACAGCTCTTAACGAGTCATGAATTTGGGAAGACGACCCGTGTTTTGTAAGGTAAACATCATACATGTTTGCCAATGTGGTGTTGAAATCATTCTTTAAAGTTTGGCTATAATAGGGGTTTTGATCGTCGTTTAACCCTAGCTCATCACAAATTTTTTCTATTAAAGCTTCAACACCACCAACATTGATGCAAGGGTTTAACGCAGCCGCACAGGTCAAAACAGCGGGTAGTTGTTGAAAATATTTTATAAATTTTTCTTTCATTTTTGCACCCATATCAAAATAAGGTGCACCCCTACAATGAATTTCAGTCAACTTTGTGCACATGACAGCAATTTTTGGTAAAGCAATGGGGCTTGTTGGATAGTAAACCCCGGATAAACTAGTTGTGCAAGATTTAAAAATTTGAAGAACCTCCGTAACGATCTCAATCAATAACCAGTTTCTAGGATCGTACGGTGCACATTTACCCCTACTTGACATTATTTGATGAAACGCAACTAGTGATTCTTTTTGTTGGATGGCTTTCTCAAACATATCACAAGTCGAGTTCCATCTTGTTGGACAATCCCAATTGGGCCCCAACCATTGACAATTAGCTTCATCACAAAATTTTTTGTATCTTGAAAATGTTTTATTGTTGCTAAAAACATCTCGTAACATTCTTTTAAAATTGTTTCTTTGCGTTTCGATCACGTTTAACCCATCTTGCACGGCCAAGTTGATAATATGTGCAATGCATCGGCTATGAAAAAACGCTCCATCACAAATAGGTTTATACTTTAATTTTAAATGGCCAACCGCGGCCGTATTGTTGGACGCGTTATCAAACGATATTGAAAAGATTTTATCTTCAATCTTGTATTGTCGAATGACTTTATCCAAGAGTTTAAAAATATTTCTACCCGTGTGCGGGTAATCAAACAATTGAAACGCAACGGTTCGTTTCATCATTTGCCACGACCGGGGGTCAACCCAATGAGCCGTCACACAAATGTATGAGTCGGGCGAACCATTAGGTACCGACCACACATCCGTTGTTAAGTTCACACCAGTTTGTAAGTTTGAAAAGTATGAAATTAGTTCGGATTTAGCGTTTTTCCATGCTTTAAGCATATCTCTTCTAAGGGTCGAACGACTTACGTGTTGGTAGCGTGGTTGAACATACTTTTGCATCATCTCCGTGAATTGAGGGTTGTCGAAGTGGTTGAAAGGAAGTGATTGTTGAATCACAAAGTTGCCAAACTGTTGACGTACCGCTTCAAGGTCGTACGTAAACACCGTTCCTTGATTCGTCATCTCCGGCTGCGAACTACTTCCGGATTCGTCCTTCAAGACCTTGCAAGAGGGCCTTTCTACATGAGCTCTTAAACTGGAGTTTGCTTCTTTGTTATAAAACTTCAAACAATGTTTGCATCTAGCTTTTTGGGTTCCGTTAGACATTTCGCATAGGTCGAAATGTTGCCAAATATCTTGGTTTCGTTTCGTGGGGATGACCCGAACGACGGTTTCTCCCGTGTTCGAGGCACCCATGTTGACCGATGAAGCAGCACTTTGGGAGGCCATGATAATCGACTACGAATTAAGAGTGGTATACTCGAGTATGAAATAAACGACTACGAAAGAAGAGCGTTTGGAGTTATAATCGCGTATGAAATAAACGTTTAGAGCTTTTGGAGTTGTATAATCAAGTGTGATCTAACCAATACCCAACCTAAACTATATATAGATGTTTGTGGGGGTAAAAAAACCAAAAAAACGGCTAAAAAAACGGGCAAAAAAAAAAAAAACGGCTATAAAGCCGTTTGGTAACGTTCGAAAACCGGTTTAACCGGTTAACCGGTTATTAAAAAACCGGTTAACCGGTTTTTTTATAACGGCTATAAACCGGTTATTTCAAAAACCGGTTAACCGGTTTTTTAATAACCGGTTATTAAAAAAAACCGGTTTTTTTTATAACCGGTTATAAAACCGGTTTTGGCTCCAAAAAGTATAACCGATACGTAAACCGGTTACGTAAACCGGTCAAACCGGTTTTTAAAAAAACCGGTTTTTAAAAAACCGGTTTTCCGGTTAACCGCCCAAACCGGTTCCGTAACCGGTTTTTTTGAACACCTCTAGTTAGAGCGTGTGGCTGTTAACCATAAGGTCGGAGGTTCAAGCCCTTCTTCTTCTAGCGATTTTTATTTTTTAATCTTTTTGGTAATAATGTTGTGCAAAATGGGCTGGTCACGACAGTGATAGATTAGGGTCATGGTAAACTATGGTTGTGTGAAAATTTTAGTAGTTTTTAGACAACGTATAATATATTGTAATTTTTAAAAGAAAGAAGTTTAAAGTAATATATAATGAATATGTAAACAAACCTTTAGTATTTTAAAAACTTGAATCGAACTAATAAATATAATATTGAGAAAGAAGTTTGAATTAAGATATAATGAACATGTAAACAAACTTTTAGTATTCTGAAAACTTGAATTAAGATATAATGAACATGTAAACAAACTTTTAATATTCTGAAAACTTAAATTGAACTAATAAAACTATAAAATTGACGGAATAGGAAAAATATAAAACGGTTTAAAAAATTGTAGACCTATATTTTATGTGTGTTGTCTATATATTTATATATTTGTTCATATAAAATTATATATAAAATAAATTTATAAATATTCGAGTCGAACTGAATCGAGCAGACCTTTACTCGTAACTTGGCTCGTTTATAAACCGAACCGAGCAAAGCGGCTCGTTTACAATCGAGCAAAAGAACAAGCGAGTATTTTCCGAGCAGTTTCCGAGCGAATGGCAAGTAAGTTCGAGCGATGAGCGGTTTAGACGGCCCTATCAAACACTGATCTCATCTTAGAAATGCGATAGTATAATAACCAAAGACTGGTCTCATCTTTGAAATAAGATAGTAGGTGCCGGCATACGAAAATAATTAAACAACTTAATTAAACAACTTGTTTATAGCCATAATCAACTTTGGGTTGTCATCTTGTTCTGAGCATTCTCATCCCATTCTCTACCTCTAAACAAAAAATTACACTAAAACTCACTATATTTTTTCTCTCCATTCTAATTAAATAATACTTTTATACCTTTTATCATTACCATTTATCTTTCATTCACTCACAATCACTTTCAAAATATATTAAAAAATTAAATGAGATGAACAGTAGCTTTTTAAATATACAGAAAAATCACTACTTTTTCTAAAGAAAAAATTACAAATTTTGTCCTTTTGAACATTCGAAATTATGAAATGGGTCCTTTACGAAAATGAGTTTCAGTTACCATCCTTTATTTGAAATTTCGCATCGGTTTTAGTCCTTTACACTAACGGATGTTAAAATTTTCAGTTAAGTCACCCATGTACGATGCACATGAGGGTATTTTCGTCATGTTACTACTTAAGGACTATATGTGTAATTAACTTAAAGATTTAGTATAAATCTAAATACATATAATAATACGAAAAATTTATATTTCTAAATTTAATTAATATACAAAATCAAAATACACATATGCCCACCATCTCATTCTCCATCTTCTTCATCATCATCCTCTAACCCCACCCACACCACCGTGTCCTGTTTTTGCTTGAATTGCCATAAAAAAAAGTCAAAAATTACTTTGAAAATGGAGCTAATTATAAAGTTGCAGCTATCTCAGTTACTTCAAAACTTGAAATTGAAGGATAAATAACAAAATTAGCGTTATATTTAAACCATATTTTGTTGTCATAAACATAAATAGGTATATTGTGTATACAATTTATACAAACTAATGTGTAATTAAAAAATAAAACACCTAACACCCAGGCACTTGGAACTTAATCGCCTGCCGACTTGTTTTTCCAGCAAATGGTATGAGATTTTTGATGTGCTTAACTCGTATTTTGGTAGGTGTTTAATTTTTGTGACAAACACTTAACTAAACCTTTGTAACCTTCCCCCTCTCTTACCACTGTGCATTCTATGGCTGAAACCCTAGATATCTGATGAAAACATCAACACAAAGCAATTTGCAACCATTTCTCTCTTAACACAACCATAGATCGATTTGACCGAAGGGAGTGATAATGGGTTAGATGGCGGCAACGGTTGTGGAGGTAAAGAGAGATAGATAGATGTGTCGATGTGTTAGATGGAGGCAGCGAAGGTGTTGTTGTAGATGGTCCGTCGATTGATTGTGTGGCAATATGGGAATAGTGGCGGTGATGGTGCCATGGTGGTTTGCGGCTGAGGTGGGGAGTGCAGCAGGCAAGAATAGGATGGTGGGTTGAGAAAGTTTGGAGGAGATGAAGATTAGGGGTTAAAAGTGTTTATATATTTATTTTATTTAAAGACCAAATCTTTAAGTTAATTACACATATATTCCTTAAGGAGTAACATGACGAAAATACCCTCATGTGCATTGCACATGGGGTGACTTAACTGAAAAAATTAACATTCGTTAGTGTAAAGGACTAAAACCGAGGCGAAATTTCAAATAAAGGATAGTAACTGAAACTAATTTTCGTAAAGGACCCATTTCATAACTTCGAATATTCAAAAGGACAAAATTTGTAATTTTTTTTCTAAAATATAAAAACTATTCACTCACAACATCTGAATCACTCTCTAAATTATAAAAACACCCCTCACATAAAATAAGAGGTTGGATGAGAATGCTCTTATGATTTTACCATGATTAAACAACTTGTTTAACATGTTTATAGCCAGTTTACAACTTTATTACCTCTCCCCTAAATTGTTAAAATAAATGGGTTACAATACTAGTGTTCAAATTACATGGTTTACCAAGTTATAGTTATTTGCCATAGGGGTGCAAACGAGCTCGACTAGGCTCGAGCTTGGCTCGTTTAACTTGTACAGGGCTCGAGCTCGAGCTCGGCTCGTTTCGAGCTCTATTTTCAAAGCTCGAGCTCGGCTCGTGAGTAGATTTTCAAGCTCGAGCTCGGCTCGGGCTCGACTCGTTTACTATATATCAATTATTTTTTTATATAATTATAATAATTTTTATATATTATTTTTTTATTATAAATTTATATATAAAATAATATATATTATTTAGTTATTTTTAATTATTTTTTCATAACATTATATATATTAATTAATAATTATTAAATATATATTTTAAAAAATTATATAAATGGCAAGCTCGTTTAGGCTCGCGAGCCGGCTCGAGCTCGATAAGGAAGCTCAGGCTTGGGCTCGTTTATTAAACGAGCTTACTTTTAGACTTGAGCTCGGGCTCGGGCTCGATTAAGCTCGGCTCGATCGAGCTTTTTAACGAGCCGATCTCGAATAGCTCGCGAGCAGCTCGGCTCGTTTGCACCCCTAACTTGCCACCAATAAATATGTGTTTGGATGCATTTATTTTAAATCGTTGACGATGATATGATCTACATATAGCATGACTGTATGACCTGTATCAACGCATACTAGTGCGTATATAAATATAAGAAAAACTACATGGTTCGACCTACTTCACAAAATATATATTGTAGAAAATTTAAGCATTATATATATATATATATAGATATATAGGATGGATATTACGAGAAGTGATATTATAGCGAGAAGTAAATCTCAACCATTAATTACATAAATCAATGGTTTATGTTACACAATGGTAATTTAATAAATATCAAGAACTACTCACTAGATTTTAATTACTTACAAGGGCAAAGAAGTCATTAGTGTGTAGCTAACAAAAAGAAACGGTAATTAAACATTGAATGCGTTTTATTTTTTGCAGGTACATAATATAAAATTTTTATTTTTAGATACAATTTGTTTTTAATAAATTTTATACTAAAATTATGACAACTTAATATTTAACAAAGTTATTTATTTGGATACTTACACCGGAATTTAATTTTTTTCTTTTCATACATTCGCTGTTAATTTGGATATTAAAAATGTACATACATGCGTACCTACGTTTGTACTTACATACCTACCGAATAACCCAGGTACATACCGGGACACATATGTACTTACATATAGTCATACCTATATAAAACCCTACATATATGAAACTTTACAACTACGCACATACATCCCTCTAACTACAGGCGTACATACCTAAACACTTACGTACATACATACTATCATACCAACGTACACCCAAATACGTATGTACATACATACCCATGTACTAACATGCGTTGTTGTCTAGATACAAACAGTCAAACGATTCGTACCTACACTATATTAGTTATGGGTACACAACATTTGAAAGTCTGTCGACACTACACTACATTAGTTAGGACTACACAATGTTTGAAAAATGTGCCTACACTAAATTAGATATGTCTACACTACATAAATTATAACTACACGACGTTTTAAAGTGCGCTTACACCACATTACGCAGCTATATCTGCATTATATAGATAAGCTTACACTACATTAATTGATTAAAATCAAAGGGGGAAAAATCTCATTTGAGTTCATTAGCCATGTTTTAAAATAAAATGATCTTAGATTAAATAGATTCTAATTGTTCAAATTTTAGATAAAATAAATAATAATAATAATAATTTGTAACTTACCATTTGCTAGTAATTTATCATTATATTAAACCATTAATGAGCATGAGTTACAAAACAAAACACTTTATATTTCACTAATATACCCTTGTATATAAATAATCAGAAAATAAAAAAGAAATCATGTGATTGGTTAGGATCTCTTCTCGCACTTCTCGCAATAAAAAACACTTCTTAAATGAACCTAATCCTATATATATATATATATATATATAAATAATATAGGGTTAGTATCATTCAGAACTTCAAAAAAATCAAGAACTTCTAGGAACTTTTAACAAACAAACATTTTTTTTATTTTTTTCATATATTAACATTGTTTGAGACTAGTTTTACTACTGTTTATATAAAAAAAATTTATTACATATATAAATCACAAGTTTATATATGTGTAAAATTTATATAATAACAAATTTACATATATGTAAAAAAAATTTAGATATGTGTAAAAACTAATTTTCGTAATTGTAATAATAAATGTAGATATAAAAAAGAGTAAAGTGCCAAAACCGTCCCTATGGTTTGATCAATTATGCGATTTTCGTCCAAATAGTTTGTTTTGTGCATCCTGACCGTTGAGGTTTACAACTTCTTGCCAACTTCGTCCAAACTGATAACTTCGTTAGTTTTTTAACATTTTATAAAGGACAAAACGAGCTTTTTAATTTCTTTATTTTTTTAAACCCAAAAAATAGAAACTGGCCCCATTACTTCATCTCCTCCTTTAACTGAAAGTTTGAAGCCTCGCCCAGATCCAACTCCGGTTCCTCTCTCCAACTGAGTACAGCTATAGTCGTCATCTTCATCGACCTTTCTGTTGAAACCGAAAGCCGCCGATCTCAAGTAATCAGTCAATTACTTTCCAGCAGAAGCCTAGTCCGACCATCGATGTCTGTGACATTCGTCAATTTTCGATTCGTGTTCATACTGTAAACCCGACCCGTTGGGTCGTTTCGATGTATTAAATATATTTTAATAAAGTGATTCCCGACATTTAATGTTCATTATTCGTTGTTCGTTGTTTATAAATTTCTGAACCTTAGCGTTAATCGAGCCGCGCGAGTAAAACGCGTAAATAATCCAAAACCGAAAACTTTATAATTTAATTATAAAGTTTGGGTTAAAAATGTAAACTTCAAATACTTATTTAAAACTTAAAAGAACTTAAATTATCTTTTAAATGGTTATTGAAACTTGAGGGAACAGAAATGAAAATAATTCAAATTATATTATTAATATACCTAACCCTAGCCCCCCCCCTTCCTTGTTCGTTTTTCCGGCGGGGCCTCCGGCCACCGGAATCCGGCGCCGGAGGTGGCCGCCACCCCCTTAAAACACATTTTTTTTCAAATTAAATATATAAAAACGATTTGCCGACAACACTAAACAATAACTAACTATTTAATTGCGTTTAACATCCATAAATCACCCCGTAATCGTTGCCGGAAAATCCGGGTAATCAAATCAAGGCATTTAACGCTTAGACGCTCTGATTAGTTGTATAAATAGGGACCTAAGCCTTGTTACAACTCGCTCATAACCTTCTTTCCCTCTAATTCTCTCTACAATAGTCAATCCGGCAAAACTTCGGCTCCGGCGAGTCTTGTTCTTCACCAAATCAACACCTTTTGAGGTAATTATAACATGTTTTTGATTAGTTTTGATCAAATAAACAAAAACCCTATACTGATTTAAACACACATGAAACAGAAACAGAAACAGAGATTGAATTATTAGGGTTTATGTTCTTCATGTGAAGAAGATGAACCTGAAGTATTATATATATATATAATGATTCTTAACTCTTAAACTAATATCCTTCTAGTTCAACTGGTTAAACTCAATTCCTCGCAACCATGAGACCCGGGTCATGCTCATTTTTTTGGTTTAATAAACTGTATTTTTATTATTATTATTATTATTAAAAACCATTCCAAAGCTAATAGTATATTTAAGTATTAAAAACCATACTATAAACGAATATTGTCACCCGAGCAGTTGGATAATACCCAGAACTTATACCACCAAGACCCGGGTTCGAAACCCGGGTCAATCTCATATTTTTTATTATTAAACATTTTTCTAGTTTATTATTAATTAATAAATCATTTTAATCAATTAATAATCATAATAAATTTATAAAAACCTTTTTAAAAAATTAAATAAAAATTATGTAAATTAACAATAAAATATATCTCACCATTTTACATATAAAAATCAAGTTTCTCGTTTTCATAACTCGTTATTAAAAATCGTGTAATAATCGCAAAGTAAACTTTAATTCTCTAAAAATCGTTTTGTTAAAGCAAAAATTATATTTTCGACTTGTAAACAATAGTTCAAGCTTTTCGTACACATAAACTTTGTTTTCTCGCCATTAAAGTGCTTAAATTGTACTAATAACCAAGTTGTCGTTAAAACATAAATAATAATATAATAATATAAGAGCCATAAGATTCGTAATAAAATAATAACTATCTTCTAAAACTATCATACAATTAAACAACCTTAAAATCCCGATGGAATAGCCGTTAAAAGTGTGACATTTGAGCCAAAACAAGGTACACCTCAGTACGTATTTACCGATTAAGCAAATAAACGTGATTACGGGGTGATTTACGAGTCTTGTTCTTCACCAAATCAACACCTTTTGAGGTAATTATAACATGTTTTTGATTAGTTTTGATCAAATAAACAAAAACCCTATACTAATTTAAACACACATGAAACAGAAACAGAAACAGAGATTGAATTATTAGGGTTTATGTTCTTCATGTGAAGAAGATGAACCTGAAGTATTATATATATATATAATGATTCTTAACTCTTAAACTAATATCCTTCTAGTTCAACTGGTTAAACTCAATTCCTCGCAACCATGAGACCCGGGTCATGCTCATTTTTTTGGTTTAATAAACTGTATTTTTATTATTATTATTATTATTAAAAACCATTCCAAAGCTAATAGTATATTTAAGTATTAAAAACCATACTATAAACGAATATTGTCACCCGAGCAGTTGGATAATACCTAGAACTTATACCACCAAGACCCGGGTTCGAAACCCGGGTCAATCTCATATTTTTTATTATTAAACATTTTTCTAGTTTATTATTAATTAATAAATCATTTTAATCAATTAATAATCATAATAAATTTATAAAAACCTTTTTAAAAAATTAAATAAAAATTATGTAAATTAACAATAAAATATATCTCACCATTTTACATATAAAAATCAAGTTTCTCGTTTTCATAACTCGTTATTAAAAATCGTGTAATAATCGCAAAGTAAACTTTAATTCTCTAAAAATCGTTTTGTTAAAGCAAAAATTATATTTTCGACTTGTAAACAATAGTTCAAGCTTTTCGTACACATAAACTTTGTTTTCTCGCCATTAAAGTGCTTAAATTGTACTAATAACCAAGTTGTCGTTAAAACATAAATAATAATATAATAATATAAGAGCCATAAGATTCGTAATAAAATAATAACTATCTTCTAAAACTATCATACAATTAAACAACCTTAAAATCCCGATGGAATAGCCGTTAAAAGTGTGACATTTGAGCCAAAACAAGGTACACCTCAGTACGTATTTACCGATTAAGCAAATAAACGTCTTTTGCGTAACAAACGAACGATTAACCGAACGGGTCGGGTTATGACCCAGATATCTCGGGGGGCCATTTATAAGTGATATACGATCTATACAAGCTAAAATATTAGAAATATGGTCTTAGTTTGATAGCAAACAAGTTAAACGAAAACATGCTCTTTTAACCACCCGCTATAGATTTAAACGCGAAAGATAGTTACAAACCAAGCATTGTATCATCCGTTAAGCCGAAAAAGACTTACCAAACACTTATTTGAAATGTTTTAAGCGATCCGTGAAAATATTTTTGATTTTTACAAACATATAGTATGTTTTTATAATTTTACACAAAACTAGCCGAAAAACACTTGTTTTCGCGTTGTTTAACGCACCCGATAAGTTTTTCGCGCCAAAAACCGAACCTGAACTAAATTTGGACCGGGCTTTTCGTGTTTGGGCTTGAGAAATCAGAAACTTGGGCCAAAATGGGCCCAAGGTGGGCCCATATATATCCCGATCGCAACAGCAAACCCCCCCCCCCTTTTAGTTCTTTCATATTTAAACTAGATACAAGATATTTTAACCTCATTTTCTTGAAAATTCTGGACATAAACTTCTTCTCCAGCCAAAAAACTCAAGAAAACCTAAGGTAAGAGCTTAAATAAGTAGCTTTTGAACTTGTTTAAACTTGTTTAATACCATAAAAACATGTCTTGGTTACTAAAAATCATTCCTAACCGTGTAAAAATCCTAAAAATGTTCCATAAACATGTTTTGATCATACACATGGTAAGGAACCTGTTTTGATAGTTTTTTGGCCATAAACACGGATTAAAGGGTTGAAACGACGTTTTTACGGTTCAAAAGTTCGTTTTTGTACACTAGCCGAAACCCTAACTTAAGGGCTGTTATGTTGATGAAATATTGCTTGGTTTGTGATATAGGACTTGTACCTAGCTTTCTTAGAAGCACAAGAACCTGAAAACTTGATTAAAAGGTCGGAAACGAGCCAAACCCGCTAAGGTAATGCCCAAAAACTCGCTTACGGGCTATTTAGGTTAAGGTTGTGATGTACATATTGTTAGGACTTGAAATTTTTCAGTGACATCAGGGACCATTTCAATGAGTTCCTGTTCAAATTTGGCAATTTTTCGACCATCCGAGAATATTTGGCGAGTTTATTACCGAATTAGGACGTTTATTTGGGAAAAATAGCTAAAATACTTCAAAAATTATGAAATTTTTCTGGGAACTTAGATTTAATGTATTTTGATCACATATGAATTTTGGAATCATTTGGAGAAGTTTAAAGGTATTTTGTTTACTTGCGTTCGTGTGAATTTTTACAGCCGAATTTGGGCCGAAAAGAATATTGCACGAGCTTTTTACATTCTGGAATTGATACAGATTGTTTTGGGACATGATTTGAGTATTCAGGAATTTTTGTGGAATTTTTGGAAATTGTTTGGGGTAAACGGACGATTTTCAGGCGAAATCTAGCTGATAAAATGAATTTTTATAAATTAATAAATCAGTAAATAAATTCCAGAAATATTTTTATTAAAATCTACATATTTTAATTGATAAGTGGTTAAATTTTCATAATTTAATGATTAACGTTAATTAATTATGCTAATCTGAATATTAAACAAATTTAGTTTTTATAAAAACCGGCAAGTTCGCGACTAGTGAATCTGCGGGAATATCAAAACACCAAGAGTGATCAAAAATCATATTTTTGGGCTAATTAAGTAAAAAATGAACTTTTCTATGAGAAACCTGGACAATCCGGGTGGATTGTGCGCGTTTCTGCTCAAATCAAACTGTATAAACGGAAACGGGCCCCGTGGCTAATCCGGGACCCCAATACGAGATCTTTCTTTATAACTTAATCATTTTGTTAATCAATACATTTACCCAAGCTTATTTCCCCATAACTTTTTTCTGAACGCGTAAACGAGCAACTTGGCCCAGGTGGGAAAACGGGAATCTGAGCCAAGTTCGGTTTTGAGTATTAGACATTGAACAACATCACAACCTAAGCCTATTGCCACTTTCTGGGCGTTCCAACTACACCCAGATTAGTTATACAGCCCAGATTAGTATTGAGATTATAATAATATTTAAAAATTAATATTATTATAATATTGATTACAGAGATTACTGATAGCGGAACGAACAAACCACGAGTCGATACAGTTCTGATTATCTACTAAACCGTGAGTTTCATGACCCCAATTTTAAACTGTTTTACGAACTTTTTGGGTGAAAAGCATGTTGATTACATATACATACCTGAAACATGTACTGATATGAATTATCTAAGTGCTAACACACGAAAGTCCCCACGATCACAGTGATTAACTTCGAGCCGGTGGCTTGTGAATAGTACTATTGGTTTGACAAACCCAAACGGAGCCGGCATGGTTTGCCGAGACACCAAAACCGTTTGCACATGACCATAATTTTTACGAACCAGCTATGTAGTGTTAGACATAGCTACCGGGCATGTTGTGGGCGGAAAGGGGCCACAATGATTGATTGAGCGTGGGAAATGGTGGCACGCAGCACGAACAGTCCAGGCTTCACTGTAGCTTAGCATAATTACATCACATACATCATTTACATACATACATACTTGTTTCATAATTACAAGTATTGACTTGTGAATACTCATTACTGGTTTCTTGAAACTCGTGAAACTCGCCAACTCTAGTAGTTGACCCGTTTTAAACTGCTTTTCAGGTGTACCTAAATTGGAATGATTTGGTGACCTGTTACTTGCCTGAGGTTTGTGGTTGATGCTACGTGAATAGAAGCAAGGGCGATAGTAGTAAGAATGTATAGTTAACGAACTAGTTTTGTTTGTATCGCCTAGACTGTTAAACGATGATAGAACAAAGAAATGTAATATATTGTAAATTAGTTTGTAATGTTTCTTTATAAACAATGTGTTGATATCAGAGGTGTCTGTTACATTCCCGTTTTACGCTTCCGCATTGTGCTAGTCGGGGTGTGACAGAAAGTCATGTTTATTCTTATTTATAGTTCGTACGGATTGATTGCTTCGGTTCCTTTGACGCCTTCAAATTATTTTTATTCCTTTTTCACTTCAATTACTAAGGTGAGTTTTTCACCACCCCTTTTTAATGTTTTAATGTTTTGGGGTAGCATATGTATCCTTATAAAAATTCAAGTATTATTTCTTCTATTACCAAAACTACAATTCGTATATGGACTTGTGTGTTACTTGTATTACTTGCACGATTGGGAAGCCTTATTAAGTATGATCATACGCCCCCCTTTGCACTCTGGTCCATTTGTATCGAGTGGAAAAGGGCCTCATTATCCAAGTACGTTGGTTGTTACCAATTGGAAAGGACCTTACTTGCGCGATTATCCAAGTACGTTGGTTGTACCAACTGGAAAGGACTTACTTGCTCGTTTATCACATGTCTATGAATTGTATGGTTTTTATGTACGTATTTAAATTGTGGAAACTCACTAGCTATATTTATAGCTGACCATATTTTATACATATGTTACAGGTACCGTGATTAGATGTTGAAGTATTGAAGACACTTAGATTACTTAGGGTATTTCAATAAAAGAACTATTGTTATGGTTATGTTTTGGTTTGAACTTGTATTGTTACTTTCGAACTTGTGTTACTTGGCTTATTAAATGAATTAATGTTATTATGGTCACTTAATAGTGCCACGTGTGTTTGAGCAATCTGTACGTCACACTCGGGCGTTTCCGCTTAAGCCGGGGTGTTACAAGGTCCGATCTGCTATCGATCTATATCTAACTTAAAATCGAAGACATTGTTTCAGATCTGAAAAACGAAGCCGTTATGAGGTTGTTCAGATCTGAAATACGGGACGGCCGGAGAAGACGGTGATGCCAACAGGTTGCTCGCCGGAGAAGACGATGGTGCCGGTGGTGCTTTCTGTCGATCCTTTTAGGTCACCTCCCACCTCTAAATATCTCATGATTCCAATCCCAGAGAAAACTGTGGTGTTGTTGGGACCGCGTGTCGGAAATGTTAAACGTAACACTTCAGGTCGTCGGAGATGGGGTTCTTTGAACCATCTTTCACCATTTTCAGAATCTTCTCGAAATTAATTCTCGTCCCACTCATCTTGCTCCATTTACTTTCTAATTTATTTGTTTAAATGGCCTCGCAATGTGTAGAAACCGACGTTGGTGGTGTGGGTTTTGATGGGAAGTTGAATAGAGGGGGAGGAGAAGCTGGAGAAGCTGTGGTGGTGTTGCCGATCTAGGTTGCAGGTGAGTAGTGGTTGCCGGTGGCTATGGCGGTGGTGGTCGGAGAGGTGGTGGTTGTGGCCGGCTATGGCGGTGGTGGTCTGCACTTGCAGGAGCATAGTTGAGTTAAAAGAATATAATAATATAAATAAATTGGTTCAAAGACTGAAATGCCCCTGAGTTAACACTTAAACTTAACGCCGTTAGTATTGGACGAAATTGGCAAGAAGTTGTAAACCTCAATGGTCCAGATGCACAAAACAAACTATTTAGACGAAAATCGCATAATTGATCAGACTATAGAGATAGTTTTAGCACTTTACTCTATAAAAAAATAATAAAATTACACTCAAATAACATTAGCATACAAATTTTTTTTTATAAAAAGCGTCAGTTATTAAAGGTTCCTTTAAGTTCTTAAATAATATATATATATATATATATATATGGTTGAGATCGACTTCTCGCACTTCTCGGTATAATATCACTTCTCGCATGATCCATCCTCTCTCTCTATATATATATCCATAAATAAAAATACAATAAAATAATTAAAAAGATAAAATGATAGCTCTATTCTATGTAATTACAATAAACTTTTTCTACATGATAAATAATATATACATTAATATTTCTTGTTTTTTAAGAGCTATGAAAAATTTAGCGCTCAGATAAAA
Organism: Bidens hawaiensis; assembly: GCF_021521415.1. Lineage (NCBI taxonomy): Eukaryota > Viridiplantae > Streptophyta > Magnoliopsida > Asterales > Asteraceae > Bidens > Bidens hawaiensis. The sequence continues at coordinate 32,622 of NW_027506576.1, forward strand.
AAAATATAAATGTGTGCATATGAAAGGCATATGATCTCACCAAAAGGGAAAAACGTCTCGGACGAATCTAAGACTATAAGTGTAACATTCGTTACTTTTTAAACCCGAAAATCTGACCCAATTTAAATTTTTGGTTTTTGTTTATATTTTTATATTCTCAATTTTCGTTTCAACATATTCTATTCATCGTCTATTATTAATATAATATTCACGAGTAATTATGTTCGTTAGTTTCTTTCTTTCATTTTGCTCAATAATCAAACCTCCGAGATTTAGTAATTCATTCTTAAACAATTCGTGATCTAATCGGATATAATTCGAAACTTATCCAAGCTTTATAAATTATATTTCAAGTTTTATCTTAATTTAAAGTTCAAGATTCAATTTGTAATTTTATTTTAATTCTATTTTAAAATACCTAAAAGATGAGGGACTAAGATGTAAATTATTTAAATTATATTAATAAATATAAAAAAAGCCACCTGCAACATTTTGTGCCCGCTTTTCCGTTCTCATTTTCCGGCTGCCGGAAACGGCACCGGCGGGTCACCAAAACACCCCAAATATCATTCAAAAATTTAATCAATTCGTTGTAACGGCACGAAAGCTTAATAATAAGGCCGTAAACATTGTAACTAACGTATATTTCCATCTAATGTGTCCGTAATCTAAGCATAAACGCCGGATTTTCGGCCATTAACATTAAACACAATTAACAACATTTAATCGATCATCGTTCCAATTATTAGTATAAATAGGCCGTAAACCTTAATCTATAATCATCCTAAACATCAATTACACCCAAAACACTCTCCGAAATCCTTAATTAATCCGGTAAAGTTAGTTTCCGACCAGTCGCCGTTCGTCGTCAAACAAGATCAATACCAGGTATTATTTATATGCTTTTAAATCGCCATAGGCCGTAGAACGAAACCCCTAACGTCATTTAAATGAACATGGAACGGATTGGATGATTTGGTTCCTAGGGTTTTCTCAGGGGAAGATGATGAACTGGGAGGATAATACTTGTATATTTTTTTTCCAACTTTGATATAGAACGTAATGATAGATCAATTGGTTAGTTTAGGGATGTATGGATGTAAGGACCCGGGTTAGGCTCTTATATTTTTTTTTTAAATCATTTTTTTCTTTACTTATATAAATACTAAAAAATATTATTATGAGATAAATAAAATTGTTTTAAGTTAAGTAAAATCAATTATAAACCATATTTCTTTTTCACCTAGAAACTAAGTTCTCAAATTCGTTAAACCCGATATTATTATTTTCAATTCGTTCACTTTCAAATTTCTTTTCGTTATCGTTAATATGTATAATACGCTAACATAAACCGATTGAAAATAATATTAAAATCGTTAAAACCGGTACTTCGTAAAGGTTAAAATTCCCATTCGTATGATAAATCCAGTAACCAAATAGTATTAAAATAATTTAAACCGTTAAGATTAGCTTATAATTCGTTAAACTTTATTTTGTTAACTTAAAATTCGTTACCTTTTAATTCGTTAACTTAGAATAATATTAAAATAATAATTCAAATCATTAGATTTCCGTTAAGCTTAAAATAATACTATAAAACGCATTTCGTTAATTACCTTTCGTTAACTTAATAATCTTTTCAAAACAATATTATGTCCAACTGTCTTAAAATCCCATAAAATATATTAAAATAAATGTAATACCGGTTAACCAAGATTTACAACCTTATTAAATCTCAGTAGCTAGTCTTGATTTCCTTTGCATTTTCATTTATAGTTCGTGACTTTGACCGCTTCGATTTCGTTATCATGCTTTAGGTATATATTTCAAGTTTATTTTCGATTTCGAGGTGAGTTTTTCACCACCCCTTTTTAATGTTTTATTGTTTTGGGGTAGAATATGTATCCGTATTAAAATTCAAGTATTTTTACTTCTATTATAAAACTACAATTCGTATATGGACTTGTGTGTTACTTGTATTACTTGCATGAATATTACTTGCACGTTGGAAGCCTCATTAAGTATGATCATACGCCCCCCTTTGCACTCCGGTCCATTTGTATCGAGTGGAAAAGGGCCTCATTATCCGAGTACGTTGATTGCTATCAACCGGAAAGGACCTTACTTGCGTAATTACCCGAGTACGTTGGTTGTTACCAATTGGAAAGGACTTACTTGCTCATTTATCACCTGTCCATGAATTGTATGGTTTTTACGTACATACTTAAACTGTGGGAATCTCACCAGCTATGTTCATAGCTGACTTTATTTTATACATATGTTACAGGTGTAAATATACGAGGATGAAAGTTAGAAGACACATAGCATGCCTATAGGATATTCAAAGAACAACTTATTACTTGTTATTTATTTGTTATAACTTGTATTATTTGATAAACTTGTGTTACATGAAGATTTAAATGAAATAATGTTATTATGGTCACCTAATAGTGTCACGTGTGTTTGAGAAATCTGTACGTCATACTCAGGCGTTTCCGCTTTAGCCGGGGTGTTACAATAAGAGCGCTGACAAGAGACACGATGTCAGTCATATGGTGACTATAAACTATGATTGCGAGCTATGATTATTTTGGCATAACATCGACATAAATAGAAATATAAATAAAAAATAATCGATGTTTATACATTGTTGTTAATGCAAGATGAGAGGGATGATCTGAGTGGAGATCTAGCAACCAAGATCCGATGGTAGTAGCGATAGAGAAGGACATAAGGGGAGACAAACAAAAGAGAAAAAAAATGTAAGGTTGTAATACCATATAAAATAATTGAACACCTAATAAAGTATCATGTATTATTATTTGTTAAAAGTGTTGTAAGGCCCCGATCCCGAGATCCCTATTTTGGCGTTGGATTTACTCATAAACACAGTTCAAAGTATCATAGTGAATTAAAACCTTTCGTGGAATCATAAAACATCAACCAATATATTACAAAACAACAAATCTTGTCTTAACAAAATTAACTTGTCTCGAACATAACATAAATTTCATAATCTTTCTTCTCAAATGTCAGTCTCCAGTCCCTACCATGTGCCATCCTCAAGCCAGCTCTTTTAACCTATTTACCTGCGTGTATACTAAAAGTCAGCTACGCTGAGTGAGTTCTAGTTAATCAGGTAACATACATTACACTCACATTCTTACATATACGTATCCGAAGATACGTAATACATACTTAACCTGTTTACCTTTCTTTTAAACATACTTACGTACATTCTTACTTTCATACTTTATCTTACTTTCATTAATTAGTACATACATGATCGTTCTATGTTTTAAAGAGCCTTTCGCCCTATAACCTTCGCAGATATTATTAGGGTCTGCAACCCTTTACTCTTCGGAGATATTATTAGGGTCTGTGACCCTTTACTCTTCGCAAATATTATTAGGGTCTGTAACCCTCATTAACCATTCAACCATACAACCATACAAACAATACATTCTTGCCATACATGCCATACATATATTTAATTTTATATATATATATATATATATATATATATATATATATATATACTCGTATACATCTTCGTACGTACTCTTAACTCTTTCTATACCAAACAACCACCAATTATAACATTCATATGGCATACACTTACCACTTAAGGTAAGTGTATTAACTAAACACATAAAAGTATGCACACGGCCAAAAAAAAATAACAGAGAAGTGGGGCTAGAAACTCACATGTAGTCGGTTCCGCTCGGAACTAATAGTAATACCCTTTTTCAATTGAGCATGGCTACCTGTTTAATAATTACACGTATTAATTCTTTATTCTAAATATCTCATATTATTCTTTAGTTGACGATCCAAACTTATAACTTTAACGAAGCCGAACTTTATCGGTTAACGAACTGAACGCATAAGTTAAGAAACCGATCTTTTATGGATTAACGGTATCTTAACGAGTCGGTTAACGAACATGGGGGGGTTTCTGGCTTGAAAACGCCCGACTCAAACCATTCGAGTCGAGTCTCCCATTCGAGCTGAATTTCCATTCGAGTCGAATGTTCCATTCGGCTTGAATTGGGTCCTATTTTTCAACTTCTTGCGTCATGTTATGCCCGGTTTATCGTTAAGACAAGTTTCAGGTTATAACAACTCCATTTCCTTGCTCATTACGACCCGAACAACACTTGTTCAAACTGACTAAACCAAAGTAACTTTCTTACTTTAAAGTTCACACTTTTCTTGTTTAGCAAGACCCGATCCATCTAAATCTTTGAATCTTATACAATCTAACACAAAAACCTAATTTTTAATCTACAACATACCTTTAAGATTTGGCTTGGTTTTGGATCTTGACTTGCAAATCTAGACGGGTTTTCTTGTTGCTTAGGTAAGGATTAACTTGTTACACCTTAGACCTTGGATGAAATATGGAAGGAAAGGGAGGGTGTGCTTGTGTGTACACAGAGAGAGTATGTGTCTGGATGTTGAAGATGGATGAATGAGGATGCTTGGAGTCTTTAGGGAGAGTAGGAGCTTAAATACTCCCAAGCTCATGAACCTTAGGCCCGTAACCATTTTCAAGTCCATATAACGAATCTAAACTTAACACTCCGTCCCATGATTATTTATCCGAAATAAATCACAACACACAATAATAAATAAGAACCTCTCTTATTATAATATTCTTAAAAACACGGATGTTACAAGTGTTAGTTATGACGGGTTGACGTGTTTTGGGTTGCGATTTTAATTGTTGCACCCTACCACGACCAATATATTTATTTTTTTTAAAGATATATATCAGCTAGAATGTATACACACTTAAAGACCCCAAACACGCCCTTCAACTCATTTATCTAAACTACAAATGCATTCGATGTTGAACATGTTAAGAGGGTTGTATTGTTGTAATATATGGATTTTACGAGTCGACATGCTTAATTTAATTGGTTACATAGCTCAACTCAAACACAACCACCCTACTTAATTAATTAGATTTTAACACTCAAATCTGATTATTATTGCAAGATTATTTATAACTCTAGTTTTGTTTTAAGAAAACAGCAATAATAACAAATCCTATGCAAAAATGGAGGAAGAGTGAAATAAAGCAAGGCATTGATCGTCCATCTCTCTAGGGCCCTCAAATTTTAAAAAGAGAAAACTACATTAAAACATTAAAACCTCTATTAATTAATAATGTTGGAACTAGGATATTTTATTAATTTAACGAGATATTATTATATCAATAAATTAATAAATTATTAATTTAAAGAGTTGGCTTATATTTGTGAGCAACTCTCAAATGAATAAAATGATGTAAATTCTGGAGAAGACATTCGTAGCTTGAGTACTTGATTATAGGAATGCATTATCGGTACAAAATGGATTTGAATGAGTTGTTGGATTATCCATATGAAAATAACGAATATTACGAGGTTCAAAGCATTGAAGAAATTATTGCGGGTACCGCTCAAAATTCGGTTGATGATGAAGGTGATTATGATTTAGTACCTTTGAAACTGGTCACTCGGAAAGAAGCATTGCAAGCGGCAACATCTCTTCACAACTTTTTGTTGTAATACGAGAATACAGCGTCTCATCTCTTAAGTGCAATGGGGAAATTTAAAGATAAACTCAATATAGATTTGAAGTTAAAAAAAAAAGTGACTATAGATCATTTTTACTAGATAATCCTAAAATTTTGGAATATTTTAGTAATTATTAATTTATAGTTTTGCTGGCACCAATATATTTACATTGGGATTTCAAAAAAAAATATTCTTTTTTTAGTTTATGGATTGGTGTCCAATTTTGTACTAGCCCCAAGTTGGGACCAGACAAATTATTAAGGAAAAATTCCCAAACTAGCCATTTTTGACCCACATTTTCTAGTTTTAGCCCAAAACCAAAACAAATTCCAAAAATAGCCAAAATAATCCGACGAAAACCGTTTCTAATCCAACGGAATAATGAGCCTATCAGAACGCGCGATGAAGCATACTATCTCGTCGGATCGACGGTTTTCCGTTTTGTCCGACGGATTGATGAAACAAATCGACATATTAATAGACAGTCGGATCTGACGGTTCAATTCATGCTTCCGTCGGATCCGACTATTTAATTCGTCCGAAGAACCCTAGATTTCTCAATTCGGGGGGTTTTTGATTTTGGGTTCTAGAGTGAAATTGAACACTATGGTTGTGTTCTCGTTGAAAAAACTAAGCGATTTGTATTATTGATTTGCTTGATTATTTGGAAAAATAAGAAAGATGGAGATGGAGGTTAAGGGTTTGAGAGGTAGAAGATGAAGAATTCTGTAGGACCCACTAAAATTCCGTCGGAATATTCTAAGAAAATCCACCTGATCCAATAATACGTTGACATGTGGTGTGATTTTAAAGGTCCAAAAATTCCGTCGAATCCGAAGGGAAAAAAAATAGACTTTCTAAAAAAATGGGCGGAGAAAGAACAAATTGCATCATCAGGAGAGGGGTTTTAGACTTTCTAAAAAAAACTGTTTGGGTGGAGAAAGACAAAGCGAAAGATCATGCTCCACATTTTTTTCGGGTTACCCGCATTTTGCACAAATCATGCTCCACATTATAATCCTCCCGCCACATTTTGTCTTTCTCCAAGCTAAAAAACTTGTGCGGAATTCGAAAGCAAAAGAGCTTTCTCCCAACCAAGAATCAAGCCAGAACTGAGTACTAATTCACTTATTTTGCAATTGTATTTTTCTTAAATAATTACGTCAGCCGCGTGCGTTTATATTTTTACAACCGGTTACTAATATGAGTTAATTACATCATAAATAGACAATCAAAATCCTATTTTCCATTTTTTTTAAAGTCATACTAAGAATATCCTTAATGTATGGCTTAGGGACCTCTTCATGTTGGCATTCTAGCAACAGATTCCCTTATCACTTTCACATCAAACGAGTGCCCTCTACGGATGTGTCACGCTCTCACATTGGGTTGGGGTGTTTTGAAGAGTTTGATATACTCTTTGTATATAACACCTTTCATCTCACAAGTATTGTAAAGTTCTGTATTATAACATTAAATTTATTTAGCCTTTTAAAAAGGTTAAAAAACTGTTTTCAAAAAGCGACAAATCATATCTTTTCAAAATTGAAAAAACCAACAAGTCTATTCAATTTTCAAACTCAAACCCAAACATGCTCTTTGTAACATAGTAATGCACATTGTGTTTACACTAAAAGGGTGTTCGAGCCACCACTTGGGTACTCAATTGGTTTCATCATCTTGTTCAGTAACATCGACACAATGAGCTCGGTTTGTGGATTCAATATTCAATTTCAGCAAGTATAAACCAAGTATAAACTGAATGCGAGATGAATGATTGTTTTGTATACCTAACACCGTCCTAGCGTCCCATATGCATCCGGGTAGTTTTTAAACCAAAAGTGAATGATTTGGTGGCTTTAAGGTATATTAGGTACTTCGGCATGGACCCCAAACACCCTAATTATTCTATAATGTAGTAAACACCAAAATAAAACACATTAGTCTCTCACCATGGTATAATTCTACTATATCATTTTGTAGATACATTCTTTGAACCTATGAATAACGTTTAGTATACATCTACAAGACTACAACATATGAATCTATCTAACCCTTTAAACTCAAAACGAAAACCAAGATACAAATGAATATTCTTACATCTACAAAAACTTGACACAAAATGATTCAAAATTGAAACAAATGAATATATTTCATGGACTCCCATCACACCTCCGGCGGACACATCCTAGGCAAAATATGCAAACTCAACACATGCTGCCCAACCGGAGTATCCAAAACCCACAACCGCGGCGGCGACGCCACCACATCCACCACCAAAATGCCACCACCACGCACAACACACACCCTACTACCACCGGCAGCAATATACTCAGCCCCTCTAAACATCTCATCCTCCATAACATCCACCCACACATCCACCACATCATCATACTTCCTCAACACACCTTTTAACTCATCCACCATATATATTACCTCCTCATCCATCGCCGCCGCCGGACCTCTCCACCCACCCACCATCCCCTCCGGCATAGGCAGCCACTCATCGGAATTTACATCGTAAACAACTCCTTCTTTACCCCCATTAACAATATAAAGCTTCTCTTTGCAACCCACGGCGTCAATGGCTTCCCGGCTAAACTTCACATCTATCAAAGAACTCATCTTTTTCCAAACCCCATTTGATATTTCACTCTTTTCATCAAAAAGATCCGATTCACAGAATACCCATTTCTCCACGGACCTTGCAATGGTCTGTGTGAAGTGTGAGCCTATCCCACTCGCGACAAACACGGCGGCGCGTGAGACTCCGGCGACGCACCACCGTCGTGGGTTTTGAAGTGGGGGTCCAGATGACCAAGTCTTGGTTACTGGGTTGAAGATTAGAGGGTGTGAGAGAGCTGGAACTAGGTCGCCGGATGTTCCGGCAAGAAATACAAGTTTTCCGGCGACTGAAAGTGACTGCATGGGTAGGTTACGTGCAATAAACGACGGATGACGGAGGCACACGTGGCGGAGATAAGGCTCTGGGGGGGTGACACAACTCCATTCGGAAGAAACTGGATCAAAAGAAGATATTTTGATTGCCGGATTAATAATATTATTATCGCCGGTGGTCGGAAAAGAGAGGGTATATAGCGAGAGGTAAGGTGGGAAAGAGGCGGTGTAGATCACGCGCCGCCATGAACGGCAAACGAAGTAGAGGGTGGAAGGTGGGACTAGATTGAGACAAAGTTGAGCGATATGATCAGGTAGACCTGGTAGCAGAGGCTGGTGGTGGTGGTGGTTGTGGTGGTGGTCAAGTTTCCGGCGCTTGGTGGCGCGTGAGATGAAAGATGGATCATGTGAAGGGGCCATAATAATAGTATATGGTGGTGGATAGAAGCTCAAACTGAAACGAAACTCTGATACTTATATAGATGCGACGTAATGTGTATATTAATTAATTAATTTATTATCTCTTTCCTTTTCTGGAAAACAACTTTTTGTCCACCTTTCTGATTTTTATTCAGCAATAATCTTTTATTTTATTATCATTATATTTATCAAAATAATATGTAATTATATTATCTTTAAAAAATCATAAAAATATACAATTTATATAGTCATATTATATAACTATAAGCTTTAGTTTTATAGGCTTGTTATACGTATAGACTTTATTTTTACAAATCAATAAACTTTTAGCCCAATTTTTAACTTTTTTAATTATTTTTTGTAGTAAGTGATTTCTTAAGTAGAAATAGGTAAAAAAAATAAAATAAAATTGAACTAATATTTTCACCATGTCTCAAATGGTACTAGACCCAAAACTTTTTTCCCGAAGAGTCATACACCTTTATCATTACAGCAATTTTTTTAAAGTATTACAGTAATTTAGAAATTAGTAAGAATGATGACATATTTAATAAAATTAAAAATAAAATTATAGTGAGGTATAAATAAACCTAAACAATATCGTATGATTTTTGTTATTATTTAACCAATCCATTCATTAAAATAAAATAATCCATTTATTAAAATAAAAACAAGTAGAGTAATAAATATTAGTTGGCAGTTGATGTGGTCATGTAGGTTGAATAAAAATTAGAATATCTTGATGAAAAGGTGTTTAGTTGGAGCATATGGAAGGATAAAGACAAATATTAAATGCAAAAAGTTGGCATTGCAAGCAAGTTACATATTGAGTGGTGTATATTCAAACCTATCTATATCATCCCTTTTCACAATTTCCAAACAATAAATATATATCCCCACAAGTATGGCATCCTTTCCTCTTTTTCCTAAAGAGAAATTATTTACTTATTGTTATATTTATCATGTATCACATAAGCGGTCCACGTTACTGATATTTTTAACATAATCGTCTACGCAAGCAGTCACACCATCAAAAGCTAACGGGCTTAGACTCTATTAGAAAATAGCTCAATGGAGAAAAATAAGTTAAATGTTGGGACGGTCCTATTACGTTTGTTATGTTAGGCTTAGCCTCGGCTACTGGATCCAAGTTTAGATTATTAAAATCCAATATATCTTTCTTAAATTACGTGATGGGCGTTCACGAGTATAGGGTCCGGTGTCACACCCCAACCTAAGGCGAAAATGTTGGGGTGCGAACTGTTGTTCACAACTCACAAGGTACTATCATACAATATAAAATATGACAATATCTAATTAATTTATTTATTCAAAATTCAAATAATGTGCACAAGTTTCAAAATATGTCAATAACAATTCCAAACAAATAACATTTAAATATTCTTTATTTTATTTTCTAAGGTCTTTCTATATATTCTTCACTTAGCTTCAAATCGACTGATAACCTGCATATGCGTAGGAAATTAAACAGAGATTTGTCAACAACACATGTTGAGTGAGATGATCATCAGTTTTGACCCTAATAATAATATGTGATAAATGATAAATAATAACGGCGCAAACAAAATAATGTGAGCAATAACCAATCAAACCGTGAGCAAATAGGGTGTCAGTTGACCATGCCTTACGAACACGGGCTATGGCTACTATGACTAGGATACAAATGTGATTGTCGGTTGACCATGCTTCACGAACACGGGCTGTGGCTACTAGAACGGCGTATGATCCTACTATAATGTGATTATGATGGACATTTCCGAATATGATAGAATGTAAGCACATAAGCAAATAACAAATAACATTTGATTGAATACAGACGATCATTCGTTTGCTAGTTTTGTGTATATATGTAATATAAAAAGAAATATTAGTACGCATATGTTCCCAAAATGTTTAAAAACAGTAAAATAAAAGGGGGAATGATATCTCACCATATTGCTTAGGCAAGTGTGCGAGAAATAGACTAAAAACACAATTAAACGAACAAACCATCCTTTAATGTGCTAACTGAGATAAACCAATCAGACCTGAAACTCAGAGATAATATATACAGCTCTCAAAAGAGAAAAAGAGAAAGAGCTATGAGTTCAAGTAAGAAAGTGAAAGTTCAGTCCTCACAGTTTCCCTATCCCACTGCCAAAAAGAAGACAGCAAATAGAAAGACACCAAATTCTCCGGGAAGCCCTATCTTTCGAAGGACTTCTCGATTTGCTCCCCCTGACGAGCCCCCTCCAGCCTACCCGCCGGACCACCCCTTCTATCTCTCTCGACCGACCCCTTGTTAGTTCGTAGAGCCGCCTTCTCCGACTTTTGAATTGTCGAAGCAAGAACTTTATGCGAGAGTCGAAGCACCAAAGGGAGAATTGGGAATTTTTCTGATATGAGATAAGGGTGTTTTTCCTTGGCGATATAAAATTCGTTATGATTAAAACCGAGAACAAATCCGCTGGAATCTATCCAAACGGATGTCTAGAACTCCGGTTATGAGATATTAAACGTTTAAGCGAGCTGGTACTGACCAGAATCCGAACAGCGAGTTGGAAATCGAGTTTTGGTCAGTAGCCTTAAAATCTCGAAACAAAAATAAAAGTATTCTGGATCGAAAGTCAGTTCCAACCAGAAGTATTAGAAATCGATTGATCAAAGTTGTTAACCAATATGCCCTTAAACGGGTCGGAAAGCAATTGACCACCTAAACTCCCTCAATCACTGAAATTGATTAAGGGCTTTTGTTAAGTGGATGAAAATACACAAAAACACAAAAGACAACTTACCCAAACAATGAATGGAACAAGAGATGATTGAGGTCAAAGGGTCTTGAAGCTTGAAAGTCAACGAAGGCTTGAAGAACTTGAAGAAATTGACAATTGGGGAAGGGAATTTCTAGATTACAGAGATGGTGGCCAGTGTTTAAGTAATAACTTAGGGTTTGATGATACGCCTTATTTAAATATTAAAAGTTAAGGCTTGCTTATTAAGAAATAACTCGTTTAGGAAACCGAATAATCAATTAATGACAACATCGAACCAACTAACAATAAAATTCGTTTTTAATATTTAAGGTAAGAAAATCGGTATGTTATAATATTATATAACTTATCTTGGGGCATAAGTTTTGGGATTTGGGTCAAAAATAGTTCATTTACTTCTATAAATGCGATTTTTAGCCGTTTTAAGCGATTTTAAGGGGTTTCTATGGACTATTTGGCATGATTGAAAGTTATGAAATTATAAAATAAGTTAAACCAAATTAAATTTCAGTAAATACAAGTTTTAAATAGTTCGAAAGATCCAAATTACATCCCGAATCGGTTTAAACATAAACGAATACAAATACAAAAAATCCAAGATGTTACATCCAGGGTATAAGAAGTTGAGCGGGTTCACCGATGACAACATTATGAGACCCCCCTAAACGTTGTGATTTGGGTATTACAATCCATGGTAAATTGATGAATGTGGTAGTTGGACAACGACGACATAGTCGTTAGATTAAATACCCCACTTTTCTTTCTTTCTTTTTATTTTTGTTTTTGTTTTATTGTTTTAGTTCATTAAAATACTAAAAAGTTCTACAAATATTCTACATACAAAAATTACGTGTCGATGCAAGCAAGAAATCTCGAGGAGCCGGCTCAAAAAGAGGTGGTTCCAAATTGACTACAAATCTAAATTAACAGCAACAATGTTTACACGAGACCACAAACGTGTCATATCCAACCATATGGCTATACGATAATGACAAGAGATCATACTCCAGTTGCATCGAGCCAACATCAATATCTTTTTATAATCAAATGGCCTTCGAACCATTTGACCCGTAGAAGCCCGACTTTTCATTCACACCAAAGCAATGAGAAACGTCCCCTCCCGATTTATGAGGATCGTGATGATGATGGCCAAGATTTTGTGCCCGAAACTCATGAACAAAATCAAAATCATGATGAAAATCTTGAAAAAATGGGAGTCGAACAAGACCAAAATATAGATGAAGATGACCAAAGTGATGCAAGTAGACGAAAACTTAACGGATGGGTGGATCATGCATTCTGGTAAACCGAACAAGAGGTAGTGCGTGTCAAACCTAAGTCCATCGTCCTCAACACCTCTTGCACGCCCAAAAGTTATTCCAAATTAGTTCCACACTCATTCGCGCACCTCCAAACACCTTAACATCAATTTGTTGAAGAATTCAAGTGTTCTTCATGTAGTTCCTCATCAAATCCAAGCAATTGTGCATATGCAATCAAGTGGGTGAAGCTTTAATCAAGAGGGATTCAGTGTGAAGTACAGTCAGTTGTAGAAGGTTTTAGGCTGCTGCTAGGATCATTTGAATATTTAGATCATCTTTCGGTAAGAAACATAGACATGGACTTGGTTTTGACTTGTTTAAGTTTTGACACCGTCATCTACGAATCTAACTACCATTAGGCTACTATCAAAAGGCGTGTAGGTTGTAGCCCAATGGTATCTAGGTGATTGCTAAGGTGGAGTCACTTTCAAATTATGTAATAGTTTGTTGTTAAAAAAAATTTGTGTCTAACTAAAACACCTAACAACCAATTAATGCAATTCTTTTGCAAAAAAAAAAAAAAAAAAAAAAAACGGTAGTAATCCAAAATTTGTGAAAATCTAACCTAGGTACTTTGAAAGGTGCTATTTATCAAACCATCTCATAAAAAGGTTTGTGACAATTTGTGGTGACAATATTTAAATTTTAAAAACATTACCTTTGGTATCCAAGACAGTTTGCATTAACATGAAAATAATAATTTATTTAGTCCAAAACAAACCATGTGGAATTGTTTTTATGATTAAAGTATTAAATCTGAAAACGGTCCCAATGCAGGCCACATCATATTCATGTGGACATATTAAATGTAGAACGACAACTTTGAGTGTATTATTGCAGATGCAGACCTTTTCACAATCAAGACTGAAAAGGTCACCACATTAAATAAACATCTTTTTTATTTTATGATTTCTCTCCATCTGTGAACAACAGTTTATTGTTTTCAAAAATAATATGTTACTTTCGAAAGAGAGCTCCAGACAAATCAAAGAATAAATATCTGTAAATAATAACACGTGTTTTAATATATCATTGATGAACATGCATAGTTTATGGTCAATACCAAAAGAAAGTCTCATGAATGGCTTTTATGAGCATGCTTTATACAGTTATACGGGAACGTCCTTGTCATCAGACAAATTTAAAACAAATCTGTGTTGATTTTATGTTTGTGCGTTAATATGTAAAAATCTGAGTTGTTTATTATTATTTATAATCGTAAAGTAGATATGTGAAAAATAAATTAAATATATGAAACTAGATACAAAAGGTACGCCAAAAGTAGATTCATGACATGAAGGCACGTAAAAAGGAAGATATGCAGTAGAAAAAATTGATAATTAAAAAAATCACATATAAAAAAAAGTGTGTTAGGTTTGTACAACAGTTTATAACGTGGATGCATAAACTAACAAATGTTTATAGAGGTAAACACTTGTCTAACTACACTAATAATAGCACAGCCGTATAAGTATACCTAAAAATAATACATGATAAGTGATAACAAACTAAATTTTAATTATTCAAAGACCCATCAGCCTATAATAAATCGTAAAGATAATTTACCAGTGTCACTACTAGCTAACTTCCATTTTTGTTGTCAAGGATGATTTCATTTTAATTAACGAAAAATTAACTTCGAATGTCCCTAACCATACATCCATATATGATCTTACACACATATATATATATAGATCCAACTGCTCTATTCATTAAGTAATCAAGAAAATCTAACATGAAGTATATAGAAGGATACAAATTCCTGTGTGTATGTGTAAGGGACAAAAAGAAAGTATATTTAATTTGAAGATAAAAAAAAAAGAAAATCTAATCTTTAAGTGGTAAAGAGTACATGGGTTGGAAGGGTTTAAGTTTGTATCTATAGAAAACCTTTCTATTTCTAGAAGTTGGATTTGCCAATGAAATTAGAATCTTTCCAGGCTCATTCACATGAAATGAATTTGACGTCATTCTCCCTATTTGTTTCCCTTTTTGGACCAACACATTATATGACCCTTCATCTTCTGGTACAAATTCTTCCTTGTAACTAACATCACTTCCTGTTACTGTTATATCCCAAAATACTGTCATCCCCACCTAATCATTCACCAAATATCTAACTTACAAAAGGTTTATTCATGACCCTAATTTGTAACAAAAACGAACACAAACCTCTTTTGTGACTATTTGAATGCTATCCGTCGCGTATCCTTTAAGCTTTTTTTCTAAAACGTTGTCTTCGGGTGTGAATTCGCCACCTACTCTTCCTAGCCCGCCATATTGAGCCAGAAGGTGTTGCGGCTCAATGAACCTAGCTTCATCATTAATTTTATGTCTTCTGTTAATATTGTTAAAAACATTGTACAACTACAAACAAGCATTATCAGATCATTAAACATATAATCAAAAGACTAACTTTAAAAGTGTCTCAGTAACCGCCGACGGCTTCACATACATCACTTTGTACTTTCTCGTCATCAATAGCATGTTTAACGTGTAAAACGCGAAAAACCACATTGGGACATTCACAATCACCTGATTTACACACAAAAAAAGTATCAATAATCACAAAACTTCAACCAAAATGAAATCTTTTCATAAAAACAAAACACAAACTTACAAATCTGTAAATAAGCCCGGGATAATTCTCCTGCAAAATGGAGAAATACCTCTTGCTACCCTGAAAAATCTCATTCAAAAATTGTCTAGGTATATTCTTCACATCAATAATCTGAATCACCGAATCCGCCCCATCATGTCGAAAATCCAATTTCCGAACACACCCTTCCATCAACCGAATCCTCCACCGCAAAAACTCCTCACACGATTCCTTACTCCCTAATCGCCTCTTCAACATCTCTTTATCCTTAAACGCCTCGTATAACTGGTAACACAACGGGTGTCCCGCCTTATCCATTCCCTCAATGTACCCAATATTATCCAAATCCAACCCAAACACTTCATCCACCACCTTGTCCACATTAAAATCCTCCCGCCACATAATCATGCTTCCGAGCATTTCAAGAGCATTTTGCACGTTGTAATCTTTCGCTTTCAAAAACTTCTTAAGGATCATATCTGTCTGCTCTTGGCCTTTGCTAGGTAACAACGGGACACCCCAAAGTTCGATGTCTTTAAGGTTGTTGTTAACTTTATACTTTTCTTTAACTAATGTCTTATTAATCATGGCGTATTCGAGTTTAGCACGGAGGTCGGTTAAGGCATTGCGTTTCTTCTTTCTAAGCTCGGTTCCGAATATGCTTTCAGATTCGCGGTCGTGGGTTTTGGGTGTGATAATAATATCATCGTCGTCGCCTTCTATGGTGTCGTGGAAGGTTTCGGTTGGTGATTCGGGGTCGTTGGCCATGGTTTGTGGAGCTCAAGCACCGGTGGTGCACCGGTGGCCGGAAACTCGAACGGAAGGTGGTGGGTGTGAGACGGATTAGTGGTCCGGTAATAATATTAGGTTTGCATGCTTTCCAATTATTTTGAGATTAACAAATTATAGGGTCGTTCACTCATTTGTTATTTGTAAAGTTTGTTTTAACTTCACTAATTTTTTTTTGTTGAAAAATATTGATATTGAATAAAGAATTTTATGATACCGTATTTGTTGGTATGTCTTTGGTTACATTTAGGGCTGTAAACGAACCGAAGGAATACGAACAAGGCCTTGTTCGTGTTCGTTTGTTAAGAAAATAATGTGTTCACGAACGGTCACAAACACTTACCGAACGAGATTTTATGTTCGTGCTCGTTCATTAAGGAAATTTATGTGTTCACGAACACAAATGAACACAAATAATTAGCAGAGCCTAGAGATTTCGACCGATGTATTCATCAATGTAAATAATGAAAGCCTATTAACGAATCGAATGAATGGCATGTTCGTGTTTGTTCATTTAACTTTAAAAGAACACAGACACTTAATCGAACAAATATTTATGTTCATGTTCGTTTATTTAAAAATGGGCATTTGTGTTCGTTTGTTTGAAAATAAGCGAGCATATATGAACAAACGTAAATGAACACAAATATAAATGAACTTAAATGAAAACACTTAAATGAACACAAATTAACAAATATAAAACATTTAATGAGATGACTTATCCAGATAATATTTAATTATTTTCTATTAATGCATAAATGAACAAAAACGAACGTTCATGAACATAAATGAACGAACTGAGCATGTGTTCATGTTCGTTCGCTTAATTAAACGAACACAAATTTTTTGTTCATGTCAGTTCGTTTATTAAATAAACGAACTTCTCACCAAACGGTTCACGAATAGTTCACCGAACGTTTGGTTCGTTTACAGGCCTAGTTACATTCAAGATATCATAAATTTCGATTTATATTTGGATGCCATCTTTTTTCAAACTTGTTTATATTAAAAATTTACACATATTGGATTTTAACAATCTCACTTTTTTGCAGTTGGCCGATAATAATCTCATCTTAAAAAATAACTGCCACCGTTTGTCTTTTTTTGTCATTAATTTTTCCAATGATATAAAATTTGTTTTTATATATCAAGTCCCAGATCGATAATCAAACACGATGTAAACGACTAACTCTCGTTTATACTAATCAGAAAATATAACTCAAAAAACTGATTACAAACCCTCAAACCCTAACTCGGTTTGACTCTTGATGAACCCTAACTTGGATGCACCTTCTTTTTTTCTAATGTCTAACCATAACTCGGCTTATAAAGACTAACCTAACCTGCTAGCCAAAACATTACCAAATATATAAAACCCTAACAACTTTTGGGCTGGGCTTTACAATTTGGCCAAACAACGATTGTGCCAACAATCACCTCCCCCCCCCCAATTGTTGTATCCGACTCACCCAACTCACCCCCTAATTTCCTACTCAAAATTGGCGGATCTTCAACTTCACGCTTGTCATCCTTTTCTTGATTCTCCTGTGGCTTTTCTTGATCTCTTGCAGTGTTCTTTGGGCTCCACTTTGCTTGAAGTAACACTTGCTTCGTTTGATCATTAGACGCCTTCCTTTGGGCTTGAATCACTTTCTTAACAACATGTTTAGTTTCTTGAACACTCTTCTTTGGACTTTGAATTTTTAGAACTTGGATCTTTAATTGGAATCTGACTCGTACCTGGCTTGTTTTCTTTCAGTCTAATACTTTGAAGATCCCGACCTGCAAAATTCTTCATTCCAACAATAGTTCGTTTACCGGGACTTGTTATCTTGAGACTAATCTTGTACAATCGGTCCTTGGTCCTTGTCACCTTCATCAAAAGCTTACCTGTATCATCTTTAATGGTTAGCAAATCATGTTTCATGTGAATCTCGCATCCACCTTCCGTTGCTTGACCAAGACTTATGATATTGCACTGTAAGCTAGGGATGTAGTAAACATCAGTCAACAGGCGCTGCTCCCCCGTTTTCCCTTCAATTAAGAATGACCCTTTTCCCCGAATATCAATACAAGATTCATCTCCGAATTTCACCATTCCCGTTTCTTGTTCATTCAATTCATAAAAATACTCTTTATTACCCGTCATATGATTCGATGCTCCATTGTCGAGATACCAAACATCTTTCTCCATCGGCTCGGTTTCGAAACGCTTTGGAATCACACCGTCTTCATTTAGAAAAACCGTTTTCTGATCACCTTTTATGTGACACCCGGTAATTTCCCAACCCTATAAACTAAGTAATCAACCTAATAATTAGGTGATTGATAATATTATGCGCGCTATGTTAGAGTCAGCGCGGGCACGTTATGTGCGCCCTGCGCGAGCGCGCTATGTTAGTCAGCGCGGGCATATTATGTGCGCCCTGCGCGAGCGCGCTATGTTAGAATCAGCGCGGGTATTTGTTATGTGCACCCTGCGCGAGCGCGCCATGATAAGAACCAGCGTGGGCATATGTTATATGCGCCATGCGCGAGTGTTTTGGCTTTATGTGTTCATGTAACTTAACTTTATGATGGGTTGACCGTCCCGCGTGATGCTAAGGCGGGTGCATCCCAAATCGTTTATGCGCGTGCGGAAAGGGAACTAACCTCCCCGCATGGCGGGAACATTGAGAGCTAGTTTGTCTGAAGCTCCAAGATGGAATTGACTTCAACATAACTGATCACTATGTTGAAATACCAAGACCACCTGGAGAATCTACAAATGAAACTCAATGTCCCTGACTGCGAGAAGGTTACGCACCTACCCGCAGCAAAGAAATGTCCTTCACGCAGAAAGCTATGCGCACAAAGTGATACGCGCAGAACTTAGTCTATTCTCCAGATGTAAGGAGATTACTCCCGCCCAAAAGGAAACAGTAGCGTGTTTCAGAGATTTTCCACTTTTTACTGTACACTGACAAAAGTATCTGAAAAAGCACACTGTAACATGAAAAGTCAACTGTCAGCCACCCTACTCCCACCAACCACAGACCTGCATGTCCTGTCCAAATCAAATCAAAATCTTTTATCCACTACTCCACTTTTAAATAAATAATAATAATTTCCATACTTTACCATCATTGCACCTAGATATGAAAAGATTTCAATCCCCTAAAGCAAGGGATTGTGTTCCCTTGAGTTTGCCTATAAATATGTAACCTAAATTATCACCCAAAACACACTTCAAACTTCTCTCTTAAAGTTGCACGCACTAATCATCGCCCAAGCATCCGTTTGATTTTCAATTCCGTTCCTGTTACTAGGTAAGCCGAGAATATAACCTTGAGATCTACTTTCCAACCCTTATATTCTCCTATTTCTTGATCTTAATATATATATATACTTCTTGTTATTTAATCGTATTCTAGACCTTCAATTCCGAGGCCAAGACCAAGAAAACCCGAATCTCGATTAATCCCTTAACAAGAACCACAGGTGAGTCTCACAGCCCCTATTTTCACTGTTTTCACTATTTTTAAACTGTTTTCGGGGCGAGGGACACGTACTTAAATTGTGTCTTATCATGATGATCTTACAAGCAATGCAAGCAATTATGTGTTTAAATAATGTTTCATTATGGTATATTTACGAGCAATGCAAACGGTTATCTATGGTTTTCGTTAAGAGTGCGATACGAGTAAGTGATCACTTTACCATTGGAACTCTAAGGGTAGGGACTGCTGGATTGATCCACCCACTCGTAGGGGTCGCACCTCTTACACAGACGAGTGCCTAGCATGTCACGGGGCAGTACTATGGGATTGAGCCCGCTCGTAGAGGTCGCTCCTCTTACGCAGACGAGCGCCTTGTTTTCCGGCACAACGTCCGCGCGTAACCCGCGGGACGGTATTATTCGCTCGTGGTGGCAGCGCCACTTACACAGACGAGCGCGGTTTTTCAGAAGTGTCCGCGCGTAACCCGCGGGACGGTATTACTTATTTCGCTCGTAATGGCAGCGCCACTTACACAGATGAGCACGGTTCCCAGTAATGTTCGCAGCGTAGCCCGCGGAACGATTTTTATCAGAAATATGTGTCAGATCTATGTTTTCATACGGATTATCAAGTATATGTTTAGACATGAAATCAGAAATGTGTTTCAATATGATTTTTATCAAGACTATGATGCAATGCGATTTATCAAGTTACTAAAACTTGTGAACTCACTCAGTTTATACTGATTCAAATGTTTTTACGTGTCTTTCAGGAGATAACTAGGTAGCGCATGGAGTCACACTTAGAGCACCTCATGCTGAACATCTAAAACTAGCTTTTTGGAAGATTTTAGTTCTATCCCTTCGGTGCGCGTGGTTGTTCCCGCCGCGCAAGGGGATATGGCGTGGAAATCTTCAATAGTTTTTAATACTTGGATGTTTTTATGTAATTTTTAAACAATGTAATGTATTTGTATTAAACATTTCATGCGCAATGAAAATTTTACGTTGAATGTTTGCAATGGCCCGTGCTTAATTATCAATCCCCACTCGCGCGCGCCCGGCTGTTTCCGCCGCTCAGGGCCGGGTGTGACAGATTGGTATCAGAGCACTGGTTATAGCGAACTAGGAAAAGTAGTTTTAACCTAGACTATAACCGTTGGGGAATCGCATGAAATATTTTTCAAAGAAAATATTTTCAAAAGAAACTATACACACACTTAGGAACACGGGTCACACAGTGTCTAGTAAATAAAGATAAGAACATTATGTGCTCAGAGTACATGCGCTAAGTTGATATGTTTTCACTCTTTTAAAGCGAGAATGCCTCCAACTAGAGCCAAGGGAATTACCATGACACCCGAGGAACTCGCGGAAATAATCGCGCAAGCGATCGCAACACATGAGGCCAGCAAGGCAGAATCTAGTCAGGGTCGTCAGGAGAACGAGACCCCAGAACCCGAATCAGGAACTTTGGACAAAGGATGCTCCTACAAGACATTTATGGCCTGTAAGCCTTGGCCATTCAAGGGTACCGAAGGGGCCATTGGGCTCTACAACTGGATTGACAAGATGGAGACAGTTCTCTCCATTAGCGGATGTAGTGAGAACCAGAAGGTCCTTTACGCGACCTGCATGTTCCAAGAGGCAGCTTCGTCTTGGTGGAAGCTTCAAGTGAAGACTTTGGGGCGAGAAGTTGCTCTTCACAAGACCTGGGAGGAGCTGAAGGAAATGTTGATGAGAAAGTTCTGCTCTCGCGCAGAAATTCAGAGTCTACAACAGGAATTCTGGAACCACACCATGGTAGGAACGGATATCGACGCCTACAACAACCGGTTCAACGAGCTTTGCCAGTTGGTGCCAGACATGGCAAACACGGAGGAAAAGAAGATCGAGAGGTATATCTTTGGGTTACCTCCTGTTGTTAGGATTCCGCTCAACGCCGCAGCGCCTCCAACCTTTGATGAGGCGGTAGCGCGGGCCATCACCCTTACAAGGGATACGGTCCGTGCGGGTATGTTGACTACGCGCGGAAACGAGCAGCGAACCTCTGACTCCAAGAGGAAATGGAACTCTCACCACCGAGGGTCCGACTCCAAGCAGCCACCGTTCAAGAAGCAGGAGAGCGCAAGGGTTTACGCGGTCCAAGCCGTGGAGCCATCAAGGAAAGGATACAGTGGGCCTTACCCATGGTGCAACAAATGCAAGTTTCACCACGAGGGTGAATGCGCGAGCGTAATGTGCGCCAAATGTAACAGGCCAGGGCACAAGACGGTGAATTGCCGTGCTAAGGAAGCTGGAGCCAGTGACAACTGCTACGCATGCGGAAAGCCAGGGTATTTCAGTCGGGATTGCCCGCAAAGGGGAAACCAAGCTCGCGGGAGAGCTTTTGTGATCGGCGCGGGCGAAGCTAAAGAAGAGCCGAATGTGGTAACCGGTACGTTTTTGCTTAACGGCCATTTTGCATCTGTCTTATTTGATACTGGCGCTGACCTAAGTTTTATATCCGCTGAGTTTAAAGACTCCCTAGGCCTAGCAACCAGTAGGCTAGACACACCTTATACTATAGAACTAGCCAATGGTAGGCAGTTATGCGCGAACGAAAGAACTGAACAATGTGTAATAGTCATGGGAGGTCACGGGTTCAATATTAACTTGTTGCCAATAGACTTGGAAAGTTTTGACATTGTGATAGGTATGGATTGGTTAGTCGAGAACCACGCGGAGGTTATTTGCCATGAGAAGCAGGTTCGGATCCCACTGTTGAACGGAGAAACCTTGGTGATTCAAGGGGAAAGAAGGGGAGTTGCGACGAAACTGATTTCGTGCCTAAAGGCGCGCAAGTGCCTAAGGAAAGGGTGCTACGCCTTCCTGGCGCATGTAGTAGAGAAGAAAGGAGATGAGCGAAGAATTGAAGACTTACCAGTAGTACGCGAATTTCCAGAAGTTTTTCCTGAAGATTTGCCCGGATTACCACCGCCGCGACAAGTCGAATTTCGTATTGACTTAGTCCCAGGAGCTGCGCCAGTAGCTCGAGCGCCTTATCGACTAGCTCCATCTGAGATGCAAGAGCTATCCAATCAGTTACAGGAACTATTGGATAAGGGTTTCATACGCCCAAGCTTTTCACCTTGGGGAGCTCCAGTACTGTTTGTTAAGAAGAAGGATGGTTCGTTCAGAATGTGTATTGACTACAGGGAGCTGAATAAGCTGACAGTCAAGAATCGGTACCCCTTACCGAGGATTGACGACTTATTTGACCAGTTGCAGGGATCCAGTTATTATTCGAAGATAGATCTACGGTCAGGATACCACCAACTTAGGGTCCATGAGGAAGATGTGCCGAAAACAGCCTTCCGAACTAGATACGGCCATTATGAGTTCTTAGTGATGCCTTTCGGGCTAACTAATGCGCCGGCTGTATTCATGGATCTGATGAACCGCGTGTGCAAACCATACTTGGACAAGTTTGTGATTGTGTTTATAGATGATATTCTGATTTACTCTCGGACCAAGGCCGAGCATGAGCAACACCTAAGATTGATTTTGGAATTGTTGAGGAAAGAAAAGTTGTATGCGAAGTTTTCCAAGTGTGAGTTTTGGCTTAGAGAAGTTCACTTTCTCGGTCACGTTGTAAACAAGAAAGGAATACACGTCGATCCTTCCAAAGTCAAGGCCATCGAAAACTGGGAAGCGCCAAAAACCCCAACTGAGGTGAGGCAATTCCTAAAACTAGCTGGCTACTATCGACGCTTCATTGAGAACTTCTCCAAGATAGCTCTACCTCTGACCGCGCTAACTCAGAAAGACAAGAAGTTTGTTTGGGGCGAAAATCAGGAAGCGGCGTTTCAAATGTTGAAACAGAAGTTATGTAGTGCGCCAATTTTGTCTCTGCCCGAAGGAACGGATGACATCGTCGTTTACTGCGACGCTTCACATCAGGGACTCGGATGTGTCCTTATGCAGCGAGACAAAGTCATAGCGTATGCCTCGCGCCAACTCAAGACCAATGAAAAGAACTACACAACGCATGATCTGGAACTTGGAGCGGTTGTCTTCGCGCTAAAGATTTGGCGCCATTACCTCTATGGTACGAAGTGTATAATCTTTACGGATCACAAGAGCCTTCAACACATATTTGATCAAAAGGATTTAAACATGAGGCAACGAAGATGGGTGGAGTTGTTGAATGATTATGATTGTGAAATTAAGTACCACCCTAGAAAGGCGAATGTGGTAGCAGACGCGCTAAGTAGGAAGGAGCGAATAAAAACGCTACGAGTCAAGGCTCTAAGGTTGACCATTCGCGCAGATCTCTCTACCCGCATCCGAGACGCTCAGCAAGAAGCCTTGAAACCAGAGTTTGTTAAAAACGAATCCCTTAGGGGTATGATTAAGAGTTTGGAACTTAAAGAAAACGGCAATCTATATTTCGCTAACCGCATATGGGTCCCTCTCAAGGGAGGATTGCGCGAGCAAGTATTAAACGAGGCTCACAAGACGCGGTATTCCGTACATCCTGGCGCAGACAAGATGTACCAAGATGTTAAAGCGCTGTATTGGTGGCCCAATCTTAAAGGCGCCATCGCGACGTATGTCAGTAAGTGCCTGACGTGTTCGAAGGTGAAGGCTGAATACCAGAAGCCGTCGGGGTTACTTCAGCAGCCAGAAATTCCCATGTGGAAGTGGGAACAAATCTCTATGGACTTCATCACCAAACTGCCAAGGACACCTGGGGGTTACGACACGATCTGGGTTATTGTAGATCGGCTAACTAAGTCAGCGACTTCCTGCCGATCAAGGAAACCGATAAGATGGAAAAGCTAGCCCGATTGTATATTCGAGAAGTAGTTTCAAAGCATGGAGTCCCAGTATCCATCATTTCTGATAGAGATAGTCGGTTCACCTCAAGGTTTTGGAGATCGTTACAAGGGGCTTTAGGTACTCGTCTTGACATGAGTACAGCTTATCATCCCCAAACGGATGGGCAAAGCGAGCGAACAATCCAGACATTGGAAGATATGCTGCGCGCGTGCGCAATCGATTTCGGAGGTAGCTGGGATACTCATCTCCCATTGGTTGAATTTTCTTACAACAACAGTTATCACACAAGCCTCAAGGCTGCGCCGTTTGAAGCTTTGTATGGGCGCAAGTGTAGATCCCCACTGTGCTGGGCTGAGGTGGGCGACAAGCAAATGACTGGTCCAGAATTGATCCAAGAAACAACAGACAAGATTTTTCAGATACGGGATCGCCTTAAGACAGCGCGCGACAGACAGAAGAGCTACGCAGATGTACGAAGGAAACCGTTGGAGTTTCAAGTAGGGGATAGAGTACTTTTGAAAGTCTCTCCATGGAAAGGAGTCCCCCGTTTCGGCAAGCGAGGAAAGTTGAATCCGCGCTACATTGGACCATTTGAGATCCTGGAAAGGATCGGTCCGGTTGCTTATAAACTCCGTTTACCCGCCGAACTCAGTGGAGTTCATGATACGTTCCATGTATCCAACCTCAAAAAGTGCTTATCTGACGAAACGTTGATTTTGCCGTTGGACGAGATTCACATCGACAAACAACTGCACTTCGTAGAAGAGCCTATAGCCGTAACCGATTGGAAAGAACAAAAGTTGCGCAGAAGTCGAATCAAGTTAGTAAAGGTTCAATGGAACTCAAGGCGTGGGCCTGAATTTACTTGGGAAAGAGAAGATCAAATGCGCCAGAAATACCCACACCTCTTTCAGAACATGGCTTCTGCCAGCGACGTCTTCTAAATTTCGGGACGAAATTCTCTTAACAGGGGGAGAATGTGACACCCGGTAATTTCCCAACCCTATAAACTAAGTAATCAACCTAATAATTAGGTGATTGATAATATTATGCGCGCTATGTTAGAGTCAGCGCGGGCACGTTATGTGCGCCCTGCGCGAGCGCGCTATGTTAGTCAGCGCGGGCATATTATGTGCGCCCTGCGCGAGCGCGCTATGTTAGAATCAGCGCGGGTATTTGTTATGTGCACCCTGCGCGAGCGCGCCATGATAAGAACCAGCGTGGGCATATGTTATATGGGCCATGCGCGAGTGTTTTGGCTTTATGTGTTCATGTAACTTAACTTTATGATGGGTTGACCGTCCCGCGTGATGCTAAGGCGGGTGCATCCCAAATCGTTTATGCGCGTGCGGAAAGGGAACTAACCTCCCCGCATGGCGGGAACATTGAGAGCTAGTTTGTCTGAAGCTCCAAGATGGAATTGACTTCAACATAACTGATCACTATGTTGAAATACCAAGACCACCTGGAGAATCTACAAATGAAACTCAATGTCCCTGACTGCGAGAAGGTTACGCACCTACCCGCAGCAAAGAAATGTCCTTCACGCAGAAAGCTATGCGCACAAAGTGATACGCGCAGAACTTAGTCTATTCTCCAGATGTAAGGAGATTACTCCCGCCCAAAAGGAAACAGTAGCGTGTTTCAGAGATTTTCCACTTTTTACTGTACACTGACAAAAGTATCTGAAAAAGCACACTGTAACATGAAAAGTCAACTGTCAGCCACCCTACTCCCACCAACCACAGACCTGCATGTCCTGTCCAAATCAAATCAAAATCTTTTATCCACTACTCCACTTTTAAATAAATAATAATAATTTCCATACTTTACCATCATTGCACCTAGATATGAAAAGATTTCAATCCCCTAAAGCAAGGGATTGTGTTCCCTTGAGTTTGCCTATAAATATGTAACCTAAATTATCACCCAAAACACACTTCAAACTTCTCTCTTAAAGTTGCACGCACTAATCATCGCCCAAGCATCCGTTTGATTTTCAATTCCGTTCCTGTTACTAGGTAAGCCGAGAATATAACCTTGAGATCTACTTTCCAACCCTTATATTCTCCTATTTCTTGATCTTAATATATATATATACTTCTTGTTATTTAATCGTATTCTAGACCTTCAATTCCGAGGCCAAGACCAAGAAAACCCGAATCTCGATTAATCCCTTAACAAGAACCACAGGTGAGTCTCACAGCCCCTATTTTCACTGTTTTCACTATTTTTAAACTGTTTTCGGGGCGAGGGTGTGTCTTATCATGATGATCTTACAAGCAATGCAAGCAATTATGTGTTTAAATAATGTTTCATTATGGTATATTTACGAGCAATGCAAACGGTTATCTATGGTTTTCGTTAAGAGTGCGATACGAGTAAGTGATCACTTTACCATTGGAACTCTAAGGGTAGGGACTGCTGGATTGATCCACCCACTCGTAGGGGTCGCACCTCTTACACAGACGAGTGCCTAGCATGTCACGGGGCAGTACTATGGGATTGAGCCCGCTCGTAGAGGTCGCTCCTCTTACGCAGACGAGCGCCTTGTTTTCCGGCACAACGTCCGCGCATAACCCGCGGGACGGTATTATTCGCTCGTGGTGGCAGCGCCACTTACACAGACGAGCGCGGTTTTTCAGAAGTGTCCGCGCGTAACCCGCGGGACGGTATTACTTATTTCGCTCGTAATGGCAGCGCCACTTACACAGACGAGCACGGTTCCCAGTAATGTTCGCGCGTAGCCCGCGGAACGATTTTTATCAGAAATATATGTCAGATCTATGTTTTCATACGGATTATCAAGTATATGTTTAGACATGAAATCAGAAATGTGTTTCAATATGATTTTTATCAAGACTATGATGCAATGCGATTTATCAAGTTACTAAAACTTGTGAACTCACTCAGTTTATACTGATTCAAATGTTTTTACGTGTCTTTCAGGAGATAACTAGGTAGCGCATGGAGTCACACTTAGAGCACCTCATGCTGAACATCTAAAACTAGCTTTTTGGAAGATTTTAGTTCTATCCCTTCGGTGCGCGTGGTTGTTCCCGCCGCGCAAGGGGATATGGCGTGGAAATCTTCAATAGTTTTTATACTTGGATGTTTTTATGTAATTTTTAAACAATGTAATGTATTTGTATTAAACATTTCATGCGCAATGAAAATTTTACTTTGAATGTTTGCAATGGCCCGTGCTTAATTATCAATCCCCACTCGCGCGCGCCCGGCTGTTTCCGCCGCTCAGGGCCGGGTGTGACATTTTATCATAAACAAAGATGGATCAAAATTATCAACTTTGTTCAAATTATATTCTTCCTTTTTCTTCATACGTTCCGGGCACATAGTCGCAAAGTGACCAAACTCATCACAACGGTAACACTGAACCTGTGATCTATCCTTTCTTCCCCTTTGACGATCATTCGTTCTTCTTTGACCTGTCTGTCTTGACCCACGATCTTGACCATCTCAGTTTTCGCAACCATCTTGGTCCTCATCCTCTCGGTCTTGACCTCCGGTTTCACGGCCTCTTCCACACCCTTGTGAACTCGGCCAACCCTTACCTCGGCTATTGGACTGATCATACGACTTGCCTTTATAACTACTTTCTGATCAATTGAAAAGTAACTAACCTTGTTAATTTGAAGCGCGCTCTCTCCCTCGTAGACGTTCCTCAAATGCCTTAAGTCTTCCAATAGCATCTTCAAACATCAAACTATCGAGATCAACGCTTTGCTCGATTGAGGCTTCGAGTTGAAAGTACTTATCTGGAACCGCATCCAGTAACTTCTTCACCAAGACGTCTTGCTCGAATACGTGACCTAGACTCGTTGCCTTTGAAACCATACACGTTATTTTTCCTGCAAACTCGTCAACAGTCTCGCTTTTCGCCATTTTGAGTTTCTCAATTTCACTTTTCAACGTTTGAAGTCGAGCCTTTTGAACTCGCTCGGCCCCAACATACCGTGCCTTCAAATCCGTCCATATATCTCGGACATTCTTGTATTGAGAAATCTGAAGAAGAATGTCACCATCCACCACTTGAAACAAAAACGATCTTGCTGTTTTATTCTTCTTCTCATCAATAACCGCACCGTCTTTTGGTTGAACAACTTCCCATAGGTCTTGATCATCTAATATCGCTTCCACCACAATCGCCCATGTGATGTAATTAGTTCTATTCAACTTTGGAACTTGCAGTGATATCCCCCCACTCGCTTTGGGTTGGATTACCTTCTTTCTTCGTCACCTACTGACGTCGAACCCCTTTGCTCCACTACGTTGGAACAAGTACAACCAATAAATTCTGAACAACTTTTCAAAACCGAACCACTTGCTCACCAAATAAATCAAACCTTTGGTTAAAACCTAACTTGTTCAACCCATGTAAAAAACAAACTTTAAATTAAACATTCTTATTCAACCCAAATAAAATACCCAACAAGAATGGTTAAACCTTCTTGTACAACAAAAATATGTCAAACCTCACTTGTTTAATTCTCTTGAACTCTACGTAGCAAAAATAAAATTGACTACTTTTCTTTTCTTCGTAATCCGTGCAAACAATACACTGTGCAAGGCTTCCACAAAAGTTAAAATACCTTTTGACTTTAATTCCTTTTCTTTATTTATTTATTACCAAAACACGTACACACCAAAGAAGTTGTTTCGTGTTCTTCCTCCCAAGAAAACAAACTGGTAACAAAACGAAACTCCTACACGGTTATCGTTTCCTCCTTTTGTGTTTCAGTAGCAACGATCGAACCAATATTCTTGTTCAATCGTGAATCAGAACTAGCTCCTAGAACCCGGTGATGCTAGCGGCAACGAAGACAGCTACGGCGACCCTACGAACTTGGTGGTCACGGCTAATCCGGCGTATGCGGCTGCGGTCTTCTTCCCGTAGCGGTTGTGTCTGACTCTCACAACGGCAACGGGCTCTGATACCAATTCAAGTCCCAGATCGATAATCAAACACGATGTAAACGACTAACTCTCGTTTATAATAATCAGAAAATATAACTCAAAAAACTGATTACAAACCTTCAAACCCTAACTCGGTTTGACTCTTGATGAGCCCTAACTTGGTTGCATCAACTTCTTTTTTTCTAATGTTTAACATAACTCGACTTATATGGACTAACCCAACTTGCTAGCCAAGACATTACAAAATATATAAAACCCTAACAACTTTTAGGATAGGCTTTACAATTAGGTCAAACAACAATTGTGCCAACAATATAAATCTATTTTCAATGATAGACGATAGCTATGGGGAAAATACATGTATGTAAATTGCCTACTGACATAATCTAGTTAACTCTATTATAAAAAAAACAATCAATAAAACATTTTGCAACCAGGTTAATAGATGCAAGAAAACTTAGTAAAATTTCTTTCACATGCGGTGGCACGTGACCTAATCGAGTTCATCTGCAATTACACGTCTAACATCAATGCATAATATATTATAGGAAAATTGGTTTTAAATAATCCCAACTATCACCTACTAATAACAGGCCCAAGTTTGCACTTGGCTGGTGGCGGTCCTAACTAAAGGAGTATTTGTTTTTAACGGGCCGCAACTAACGGATGTTAACCCCGTTAGTGATTTGCTGACATTGACCTTCTTCTCCGGCCGGAAACTTGCCGGAAACCTGCAACTCACCTCCATTCTCCCTAATATCGTTACACCGTCTATCTCTCTATCTTTCCCCTCATACGAAACCTAACCGACGTGTCGCCGTTGTTGTCTCCGGCGAAGTCCACCCTCATCAATCATGCGTCATTCGAGGTAATTGACACTTCATTCGACTCGTTCTGACCCCCTTAACAAAAACCCTATGCTTATTTTGTTGATCGTGTAACATTGATTTCGAATTTTTGAAAATAAGATCGGGTTTGGTATCTAGGGATTGGTCATGGAAGAAGATATAATATACTTCATTTTCAAATTTCCGATGTGTTTTGAAAAGGGAGGCAGACGGTGTGATGATATTAGGGAGAATGGAGGCGAGTTGTAGGTTTCCGGCAGGTTTCCGGCCGGATAAGAAGGTCAACGTCAGCAAATCACTAACGGGGGTTAACATCCGTTAGTCGCGGCCCGTTAAGAACAAATACCCCTTTAGTTAGGACCGCCACCAGCCAAGTGCAAAATTAGGCCTGTTATTTGCCAATAGGTGATAGTTGGGATTATTTAAAACTAATTTTCTTATATTATAATTATATCTTCTATAACAGCCTGAATAAAGAAAGGGAATTAACCTCCCTTTATAAATTCAAGTAAACGATTGAAAAATCTAAATCACTTTCAACATATGATTAGTCGGATGGAAAACAAATTGACAAACAGATTCGGTTAGGAATTGAAGCTGTGACGAACACAAGCCGACATGGATACGAGCAGGGATTTTAAAAGGGGTATTTATTTATAACATGACTATTTAAGCAATTTATTTAAAAATGATGAAAAAAGCTCACATGTAGACATGTAAGGGGTTTCTCAGTTAAGTTTTAACGTTTATCATTGGTATTACCTAAATGTGTTACAAAAAATAAAGCATGGCACCTAAACATGTTTCTTGAAAACCTTAAATACTCAAACTTGACTAACAACGAAATTAACTCTATTCATTCAATGTAATAAAGAGAAAAGTTATTCTAAAACATGATACTTAAACATGTTAAAAAAGTTGAGTGCTCTCAACTTTTAACCCAGATTCCGCAAATCAGATAGATTAATAGAAAGTCAAACCACATCAATCTTAAACTTTAAAGAAGTCTTAACAGCAGAAACCAAACAAAATCTAGTAAATCATACACACAAACCTTTTGACTACACTACTGTTGCATGCTTTAACTAGAAAGATAAGTCAGGCTTATGTACTTCCAAATATATGGTAAAAGAGCGACCAAATACACCCACAACCCGCCTTCAAAGCTGCAGAGTCAAGTCTCCCGATATTGACTTAGGTCAAACGTCAAAGTTCTTGAACAGCTGCAGTGTGATATGTCGCGTGTTATACATGTTTAACCAGTTTATAAATTGAAAGAAAAATATAAATATTAGGAGGATGGAGAAAGAAAGGAAGTTACCCTTTTTCAGAGTCCCTGTAAACCCCAACCAGAGCTTCAGCCTTGTCATAAAAGGTATCCTTAAGTGAAATCACAATACTCTGAAAACCATTTCGTTCTAGAACATCCTGAGCACCACCACATGATTTTGATCTAATGTACCTAGCTACCTTAGCAACATTAAGATTGTCCAGCGCTGCGTCCACCTCATCCAGTATAAAAAAACGGCGATGGCTTGTAACTGAAACAAATTTAATAAAAAAACATTAAAGATACTGAAAAAATGCAAGAAAATTCTAAAAATATCATTCCAAGATGTTTATAAGTGCACCTATGGATGGAGAAAAGTAAAGCGAGCGCTGCAACAGTCTTCTCCCCACCTGATAACAGCTCCATGTCACGAAACCGCTTTGTAGGAGGCATAGTAGAGTACTTGATTCCATGTAAAAATGGTTCATCAATGTTTTCCAGATTTAAATATGCAGTCCCACCAAGCGGATGCGTTGTGCTTGTCGTGAGTTCCTTGTAGATTTTGTCAATATTACCCGAGATATGATTGAATGCATCCATAAAACATGTTAGCCTGTAAACGAACTCCAACATAAATATTCTACAAAGTGTAAATAACAAACAGTATCTCAAATGCTACCTTTTAGCCCTCACGGTTTCAAACTGTTTACGTATCTGAGTCTCTTCTTCTCTGGCCTCTTCAAACTCTTTGCTTGCTTCTCTCTCTTTCTCCTGCAAAACAGCATACTGATCTAGGGCCTTTAAGTTAGGGGCAGTTCTATCAATTTCTGATATTAAGTTTCCGATCTTCTGTTTAAAACTCTGCCTCGATTTTTTCCCTTTCAGCAGGTCGCATGTTATGCCTAAGTGATCTACTCAGTTGATCAAAATCAAACACGGGCCCTGATGATGAATCAACATCCATTGCATCAGCCACAGTTGGAAGGTTAATTTGTTCTAATTCACACTTTTCTAGAATATCTTGTTTCTTTGAGTTCAATTGTGTGATTAGATTCTTCTGCAAACCAGAATGGAAAAACAATAGTTCATTAAGTATGTAGGTAAACAAAAGCGGCATGATTAACAAGTTTGCACAAAGAAGTAACCTTAGCATCAATCCTGTTTTTATGTTTTGTTATGTTTGTTGTAGCAGCAGAGATCTTTAGTTTCCATTCTTTCATCTCCTTCTCGCCTGCTTCTAGTTGTGACTTCCACTCTTGGGTGGGGGGGGGGGGGGGGGGGGGGGGGGGGGGGGGGGGGGGAAGAAAAGAAGAAAAAATAGTCATGAATTTACAGATGCTACATATGACGTAACAAATAAGTAGTACGGGTTTAACGGTGTACCTAAGACGTAAGCAAGTTTGCGTTTTAAACCGAGCTTTCCGCGTGTCGTGTCGTTTCGCTATGAAAGTCCAGAGGTGATGCGGAGGTGGCCAGCTACGGTGTTGCGTTTTGTATACGAAACGGGGTTGGTCAGAATGGCTAACTAGGCTGCCGGAGAATTTGAGAACGCAAAGGAAGAGAAGTGTTGAGAAGGTTTGATGAGGTGTGGGGTTGAACTTTGAAGCATGGCTGCGTTTTATAAGTGGTTCAAGGAGATGAAGACAAAGAGTAGATATGATGGCAGAAGGTATGGTGGTTTCTGCACCATTTTGCTTACAAGAAAAAGACTGCATTATAATAATTTGTTGACCAATTATTAGGAATTTTATTCATATAATGAGTTCCCATATTCATTTGCAGTTTATTATTATTATTATTATTATTATTATTATTATTATTATCCCTTTTAATTTCACGGCACACTTATGCAAGTTACTTTCTATTATTATTATTATTATTATTATTATTATTATTTTATCCATGCGTTTTGCTTTTGGTCGCATTTATATCTTGAAATTTGAACATTAACTTTAATTGTCAAAACCTCTGTAAAATTTGGTCTTAAAACCGTATCAATAACACCTAATGCGTTATTTACTTTAATCAACTTTATGTTTATAAAATTTTGGTTATTACATAATATGTTAGAGATGATGATGTGTATTCAACAAAACGGAACCTTTTTTTTCAAGTTGTTAAATTGTGAGTTTCTTGAATTTTGTTGTTCAGTAGATGTAGATGTGCACCAGGGATTTGTAATTTGATGTGCATTTACGCTTACGAATGGTGTTCGTGGTACTCTGGTCAACTTAGTCACGATTACCATCTTTGGTAAAATGGTCAAAGGTCGACATTATCAATTTTAATAAGCGGGTCAAGGTGGTCAGTTTAGGTAAACAAGTCCGAATATAAGTTGCTTAATAAACAAGTGTAGCTTATCATTTTCCATAAATGGGTCAAACTTATCACTTTTTAGTAAATGATTCAAAAATACCATTTTATGTGAACGAGTAAAAGTTATTGTAAATGTTTCAAAGTAATAATTTTAGTTAACAGGTCGTACTAAAAGTGGCCTATTTGGTTATGGTGTTGACTTTTCTGTTAATTTTAAATGATGCCAAATTGCCAAGTATATTAATTTAAACAAACTGACAATCACTAGAAAGTTTCTTGGGCCAACATACTAGCCTAACATGTTCCAAAAGATACCCATTTCAACCCAAATATCAAATAATGTTATTAGCAACATAATAAATAATAAGTGGTCTAATATGCTAGAGAAATTAGTTTATTTTTATTTTATTTATTTTATTCTTCTTTTATGAATTTTGCTCGAGTAATAATGGGTTTTGGTAAAATTTGGCCCGGTATAACGGGTTAGTTTAGAAGCGATCTATTTGGTTCGAGTTCTGTTACTTTATTATTATTATTATTGTTGTTGTTGTTGTTAGACGAATTTATGAATTATATTTTTTTTAACTATTCAAACCGTGTAATCCACGGTCATGAGCATTATAATAGACTAAGGCTACTAAGTTAAAGAGGTGCATATGTGTTGTTATCGGCATGTTCTCTGGTTAGTAGATCCAACTATGAAAACATCTCCAAGACGGTACTTTGTCATTTTAGTTTAGACTTGGACTAAATAGTTAATGTAGCTTTCAAGTTGATTTGTGGTTGGTTTAGTGGGTCTTAGAGCTAAGATACTATATTATGCACCCGATTGTGCTTGTAGGAACCAAACTAGGTAACTTCGTCTGCATTGCTAATTTCAGATGTCTTCACAAAAGCTCTTATAAGGACTTGAACAATAAAATACACATAATTAAAAAAAGGGGATGTGTAAATTCTTATATTTCATTCTGATTTCATAAAAAAAAGCACAAAAAAATTAATTAGTTCGTTTTATACCTATACACATGTGTATAATTTAATTTAATCTCTAATTTCGTTATATACACATATGCACATTACCAGTTACTTTAATTATACATATATGTAAAAAAAACATATGTGTACATGTATGTACCCATTATATATATATATATATATACATATATATATATATATATATATATCATTTAGCTAAATCGAGAATTTTTTTTGTTTTTTATGAAACTGGGATGATAAATAAGAATTTTGGTTTTTTTACTTTTTTTATTTTTGTGTTTTTTTTTGTTTTATGATTTTTTTTTATTATTGGGTTTTTTTGTTGATCAAAATGGTTCTTATAGTTCTCAATTCCCAAAAAGTTCTCACATGATCCTGATCATATATATCTATAATCTATATAAACGAAATCCCTAAAATCTTATGTGTCGCGATGTGGTCGCTCCTCCCTTTTATGGAAGCCACCAGATTGTTTAATTTTTAAATGGAGGCCTGTCATTAATTTAACCGAAATTCATGTGTATGGCTTTTACCAAAACCAGATAGCTCTTAAACGGGTTATTATATCCCATAAAATTAAAAATTAATCTTACAAATTATTTGATATGAAAATCCTATAAAATAGGGATATACTAAAATTTAATATCCAATTTAAAAAGAAAATGACATTATTTATAATTAATAAACAATTTTATAGTAAAAAACATAAGCTGGTCATGGATCACCAAATCCAGATAGCTTTTAAATGGGTTATGACATATCATTTATTTATGAAACCCTTTCATCATCAAACCCTAAGTATATTATTAGCTTTTTCACAATAAAGAAAATTAAAATCCAAAAAATAAATGTTAAAAAATGAAAAATGTAAAACAAGCATTCTCTCAGGCCATCAGATTGCTTTATTTGTATATGAAGGTTTCTCACGCATTTGACTCGAATTCACGGGTAAAGGTCTCACCAAACCCAGATAGCTCTTAAACGGGTTATACATGTTATTATATTAAAAATTAATCTCATAAAATATTTGATATGAAAATCCTATAAAATAGGGATATACTAAAAATTAATATCCTATTTTATTTTAAAAAAAGATATTATTTATAATTAAGAAAAAAATTATAATAAAGAAAATAAATGGGTAATGGGTATCACCAAACCCAGATAACTTTTTAAACCGGATTATAACATATCATTTATTTGTGAAACTATTTCATCATCAAAACTCAAGTATATTAATTATTAACTTTCTTACAATAAATAAAATTAAAATCCAAATATACATATATAAATATTAAAAACGAATAATGTAAAACAACCCCGTAATACGGGGGATAAAATCTAGTATATGTGTGTGTGTGTGTTTATTCTTACATTCTCTCCCACTTGGTCGAGTAATCATTTATTATGAGTATTAGATAAGCGTGATCAGGAATTAACGCTCATTTTAGCTTTAAACTTAAGTAGTCCTTATTTATACCCTAAGTAGTTATGATCAAAATTTTCAAGTAAACCCTTCAGAATGTTTGATTTGTATAATAATTTGTTTATATGTCATTATGCAGGCAGAACATATAAGAGATATACAAAATCAAAACCAGTGAGGAAAAATTAATAGTTAATCATTCATAGTACGATATGCATTGTACATGGTCATCAATAAACCCGTCATGATTATAAGCACTTTCATAATACTTATGGGTAATAGACCTTTAGTTATAGGATCCTTAAGAATATCATGAATGTATTCTATACGAAAATTTAGTTTCCTCATTTCATTCATAAACAAATAATTGATTTCATATCGAAATTTAATGCAGCACCCTCTCGAACTGTTACAGTTTGAGAAAATATGGTACCTGACTTTATCACAGTAAGTCTTCAATATATAATTTATATGGAGTTAATAAACTTATGAGTCTACTGATAAATTTTCAACATTTATTGCTAATTGTATTGTGATTAATCAACATATTATGCGATTATAACTTAGGTTGTTGTTATCAGTTTATTATAACTCCTCCAAAAGATAGATTTATCAGCTGATATAAGAATATATCCCAAAAATTACATTATGTTATCTTTGAATATAAACAAAATTTAGAGTAATTAACAGGTTTAAATTCGCACTTCTTTTAAATTATAGTCTTTCGTTTCTGTTAAAGATATTTTAATACTCTTTTATATGCTTCACATTAATCTTGACATATCTAATGTGTTTCAATTTGAGTAATATCTAAACGAGTATAGACTTAAACCTACATAATATTTCTTCTTAATGAAACTCAAGGAAATGATCTTATTAATCCTATTATCCTCTAAAAGAGAGCAATATTGTTTGTTACATGTGTAAGGACCAATTTAAAGTAAAACTTATGGAACAAGACTAACGCCCCTTAGGGTGTATCTCAGAATGTTAGGATATCTATTACGTAAGGGATATATCTGTAATCTATCATATCAAAGTATGTACGAACAATGCTTTGACTTATGTAACATATGCTTGTCAAGATAATGCCATCTATATAAGGACAAGTTTGTTTTAGTTGCTCCCACTCATCTTGAGGTAGGTACAATAATCCACTTGGTTCTTGATGAAAATAATTGTATTATGATTTCATCACACTTTGATGTTTTGCATTAACCCATACATGGATTTTAGTGCCTTGCAGACTAAACGTTCTTTGACCTTCAATTTAGAACTTCAGATGTTTTATGAACATGTAAATATGTAAGTTAGTTGCTAGGAAAAGTTGTTTTAATATCCATCTAACGTAGCTCTTTAACTATTATAAGTTACTTGAACAATGATGATCCTCAAAGAAAACTTTTGTAATATAGGTTATAAGATTCTTTGATGATTTATTCCCTTTTGCACATAACCTTTAACAATCAATCATGCTTCTTAGTGTCTTAACGCTTGTATTAAAATTTAGTTTAGTTATGAACACCCTTAGGTGTTTCAACAAAATCTCAAACGTTATTTTGACTGAAGTTATTTGCTAATAATAGCTTTATTCCCACACAAATTGATTGGTGCTAATGGTTTAATTAGAAGAGATAGTATCAACAAACTTTCTAACATCCAGTTCAACTTTAGTTAGGAAGGTTACAAATCATCAAGGTCAGTAGGTTTTAAAACCTAGATGACCTCCTGAGTTGATTATTGGGTTTATTAGAAGTTTCAGTTTTATGGATTAGCTCTTGGTAAGGTTGCTATCAATTTTCAGGATTCTAAATATGTAGCAGTTGGTGCAGTATAGTGTACAAGAGTGTAACCGGAGTTAAATTCAGAGTAAAATTTAATGAGTCTCTTCCCCCCCAGCCTCTTGTATTTACAACAAATCATTATAAAGACTTTTATTGCTCCCAATGACCTTAGAAGCTTTTAGAAAATTTACATGCTTATGGCCAATATTTAAAGACTAATAGATTCTAATAGAGAAACAAGTTAATAATATAAGTTGTTGTAGTTTCTCTCGGTGAGGATTAGTTTAGTAAGAAATCTGAATATGCCCACATTTAAGCAACAATGAAACTTTTGAAAGAGTAGTAGTAAATTCTAAAGAGATAAGTTTTGATGGAATAGTGTTGTGATGGATCAGTGTCTTTTACAAGAGGTGTAATTGAGATAATATCAAGTTTACACACCCATACCTTGTCAAACTCCAACCTAAGGTGGAAATGCCGGGGCGTGATTCGATTGCTCACAACTCGAAGATACTATCATGAATATAAGTGACAATATCTAATTAATTATTTTATTGAACGAATACACACAATATCCAAATATAACAAACAATTTAAATACATGTGAATGTAAGCTCAAATAATGATTATCTTGTTTATATCCTAAGGTCTTGTATAAGTGTCCGACTTCAACCTTCAATACAAAGCATCCTGCATATGTGTAGAAAATGGAGTTTGTCAACATAAAGTTAAGTGAGATGATCACCAATTTTAACACCACAAATAATTATATAATAAATAAATAATAAATGATAAATATTAAATACGCAAACAACACATGTGATAGTAATCAATCAAATCATAACAAAGCATGTATCAACCATAAACGTACTAGTGTGCCATTAAATCGTTGCCAAGC
>NW_027506577.1:2500-80703 GCF_021521415.1 Bidens hawaiensis
GGGTTTGTTGTATGTCACGTAAATCTGGACCTAGGATATGAAGCTTGTAGTGGATGCTCTTATAGAAACTGCAAGATGTTTGATTTATATTTACAACCCGTGAATAGGGCATGCTTAGCAAAAACGATGTTATCAAGCTTATGTGATAATTAACTATTAGTCAGATTATCTATTGATTGTTAAATAATTATTTAAGTATGTGTAAATAACTCAATCGGTATGTCATTAATCATAACTTCATACAACAAAAATACATATAAATTCTTATGTAACAGGTTACATAAAACTGTATTTGTTTAATTTAAATAGCACAATGTTTTGTTGTTTATAATATTGGTTTGTGAAAACAAAAGAAGATATCTTGAGAAAAAAATATTTATTTTAGCTACTTAAAGATACAACATCCACATCTTATAAGTTGCGGTTAGAAGTTTTAGTTAAGTTGTGTTTTGAATCGTTCAACCTGAACCCAGCTCATGTTTGTATTCGTGTTATGCTAATTGTTCAATCTGAACAAGACTTGTGTTTTTATTCGTGCCAGTTAAGTTCGGCTAATAGTTTAAATTAAGTAACCCAAACACAACTTGTTTAACTTAACCATCTTATCCAAATGTGTCAAACGAGTTGATTAGGTGTAAAAAAAAATGAGTGAAACATGTTATAAACAGATAACAACTTAAGTTGACATGTTTACGTGTCACGAGTCAATCTATTATGTTAAACATGTCCAACCCGAACACAACCCACGAAGTCCGTCCATTGGTGAGAAAGAACGTGGTGTCAAAACTCAAAACCATTGCGATAGCACACATGTGAAGCCTAACTGGAGTTGGCCTTTGGGGCACTGACAAGCCTGCCTAACTGGTTGTTTTTTTAATTTTATTATTAATACCAAAATCACCTTCATGGATGCTACCAAATTCTAAATATCTTTCTAGGGCTCATTCAACTTTCATCTTCATCGTTAATCCAACACTACAGAGCATGCGGCCCTATGTATCCGATTGGCTTCTCGGTCTCAGAAGACTTACCTCGGTTCGTCTCATCCTAATTACTACTCACTAAACTCTTCATTTGCTTCTGATTTCATGTTTATTCTTTTCAATTTTCATCTGTTTACGCTGATTGTTACCAGCTGCAAGTATCAGTAACAATCATTCTCTTTAGGACTTAGAATTCAACGATTTTTGTTCATAATTAGAATTTGTATGCATGCCGTTTATAATTGAACAACTGAATTGAATTCCAGGTGTATTGTTTTAAATTTAATAGTTATACGATCAAACATTAGAATTAGGCTTGCTAGGTTAGGGTTCTTAGATTAAGTAAGTGATCAATCAAACAGTTAGCTAGTATTGTATTGTGGCACTACTTCTCCAGATTTAAGCCAAATTATGATTATGATTGAACATTGGTAAATTGGCCAAGGTAAGGGGTGAGCAAACATCTGTTTGGTTCGGTTCGGTTTTTATCCATAACCAAAACCAATAACCGATTTTCGGTTTTTGGAAAATCCAGAACGGAAACCAATAACTGAATTCGATTCGGTTATTTTTATTAGTATGTCGGTTCCGTTCGGTTAATAGATCCATTAGTAACCAATACCAAACTTGGGCTAAAAATTTTAAACTTAGCATAATGAGTCAACCAACTTTTTGCTTACAAATACATGAAGTGGAGGTATGAAACTATAAAAGCTAGAATTATATGAAAGTGGAGGTAAAAGCTACAAGCCTAGAAATATATGAAATTATGAGTGGTTCGGTTTTGGTTAATATGGTTAACCGACGGTACAAAAAAAAAACAAAACTGTAACCGGTTTTTGGTTAATTTTGGTTCGGTTCGGTTATTGCTCAATGCTCACCACTAGGCCAAAGGTTCAGATGATCTGCTATATGCACTTATAAAGCATGATATATTTTATGATCTTTACATAGACAAATTTTATATGATCTTTACCTTGTTGCTAACTTGCTATGATAGAGATGCTATAGAGTATAGATCATTTTCAAGAAAGTACAATTGACTCTTTTACATTTGATAAAACAGGTCAAATCCAAACTGAAATCGCACTTCCAGTTTGGAGTTTATCATAGCCAGCTTCTGACTGGTACTCATGCGAAGATTCATGGTCAAAGAGGTATGCAACCATGCCCGAAAAGATCCAGGAAGATGCAGTAAAAGACGATCCCAGTTCTAATATGCTGGTTGATTCATTTGGAAGATTACACACTTATTTAAGAATATCATTAACAGAACGCGGCAACTTACGTTGCCAATACTGTATGCCAGCAGAAGGTGTGGAGCTGACACCTGGCCCGTTAGTTATGTCACAAAATGAAATTATACGTATAGCTAATTTATTTGTAAGTTCTGGAGTGAATAAAATCCGGTTGACTGGTGGAGAACCGAGTATTAGGAAGGATATTGAAGAGATATGTTTACAACTTTCTAATTTGAAAGGATTGAAAACACTCGCGATGACTACAAATGGGCTTGCTTTAGCAAGAAAGCTTCCAAAGTTAAAAGATTGCGGGCTTAATATGCTTAATATCAGTTTAGACACACTTGTCCCTGCAAAGTTCGAATTCATGACTAGGCGTAAAGGTCATGAAAGGGTAATGGAGTCAATTTACACGGCAGTTGGTCTAGGGTATAACCCTGTTAAGGTAATTATTTTCTTCTTCTACTTTCTATAGAATAACGTATAACTGTTTTATGCATGTAACATTTCTCCTTTTTGGAATCAGGTGAACTGTGTTGTGATGCGTGGATTCAATGATGATGAAATATGTGATTTTGTAGAGTTGACAAAGGATAAACCGATTAACGTACGGTTTATTGAGTTCATGCCATTTGATGGTAATGTTTGGAATGTGAAGAAACTTGTATCATATGCTGAGATGCTGGACATAGTGGTAAGGTACAACTCTAGCAGATAATCCCACTTTTTCTTGTTTCTTTTTCTTATAATTCCTGTCACTGATTTATTAATGAAACAGGGTAAACGGTTTACAGGGCTTCAGAGGATCCAAGATCACCCAACCGAGACTGCCAAAAATTTTACGATAGACGGGCATCAGGGCACGGTTTCTTTTATCACATCAATGACAAATGACTTTTGTAGTGGTTGCAATAGATTGAGACTTTTAGCTGATGGAAACTTAAAAGTATGCTTGTTTGGCCCATCTGAGGTATATTAGCTTCGATGCAATTTTTTTCCATATTTATGAAATATATTGAAACCCCTTGTGTTAGCTCTTATACAACTTTTTTTAAAATATATTTTCAGGTTAGTTTAAGGGATCCTATTCGTAATGGTGCTGATGATAATGAGCTGCAACAAATTATTTCAGCGGCGGTATGTTTTGTTAGCTGTCATGCATTGTATAAAGAATGGCCTTTTTACTTAAATAAGTCACTTTTTTTATTTGTGTGGCGGGTTTACAATCAATTTATAATTGATACAGGTCAAAAGAAAGAAAGCCTCTCATGCTGGAATGTTTGATATTGCCAAGACGCGGAATAGACCAATGATACATATTGGTGGTTGACTTTGCTTCTCTTTTCTGTAAGTTTCTTATTCAAATAACTGGTATATTTTCCACAACGCATGTTTTTTTTATTATTCATGGTAGTTTGCATAGCAAGATAAGTTAATTTTATGGCATGAACTAAACGAGTTTGGGCTGTGTTTAGTACTCTTGTCTAAGAATGGGCTGATTCGTGTTGTATTTTATCTCCAACATGTCAAACGGGTAGATTAAAAACAGCTTAAATGGAAATAGGTCAAACGAGCTGGGTCAAAAGTCACCAAAAGTGTACTTTTAGTGCAGAAAACTTTGTAAATCATGTCGTTTGAAAAATAGTTATTGAAGTGGTATAATCTTTGTAATCATATTTGACACTAATTATTTTTAACAATTTGTATTATTATATGTTTTCGGTTGACCCGATTTGTAACACTGCAACTGTTGGGTTATGATTGTTAATATACAAAAATATGACTTTGGCTGTTGGCATATAACATGTTGGCTCAGATCACACAGATAAACACATGAATCAAGAATTAGAACAGAAACAATATGATTTTGTGGAACACGACGACACTTTTAATCTAATCAAAACTTCAAACTCACTGAAGAAAACTCGACACACTAGAATAAGCCATCATAGACCTCTATTTAAAGCAAACCAAACCGATAAACCAAACTAATAAATTAAACAATTCAAATTAAAAACCTTTTTCACACGTGAACTTTAATCAGGATTATTTCCAACAAAACATTGCTAAAAAAGGAAATTCTGCATATACTTTTTACACTAAAACTTGTGATCACGAGTCTAATGAAGATTGATTTCTTGTTTTCAGGTTCTTCAGAGTTCTTCAGACTTATGTACACAACAGTATAGGCGCGCACAATCAAACTAAATTTGTATCGAGTAATGAATCAGGCAGGGCAGGGCAGGAATAGCCTCGGTATTATAGTTTTGAAGAAAGATTGTGTATGGATATGCAGTTTCATTGTGTTCACTAATAGTCGTGCTTGTATTGATATCACTACCTAAAATGTGTGTGTGTGATTTATTTGGCTATTACTTCTTTGTAGTTTATAAGGCACACACAACAGCGGGTACAGCATCATGTCATGTTTCCTTTTACTCGAGTCAAGTGTGTGTGATGATGCATGGTTGCAGTATGTGCTACTGTGTCTGGCTTTGTGCCTGTAACAGCTGGCCTTAATGCTTGTAGGATGCATTCCTATTGACCCACCCAAATGATTATGAAAGTTGCATACGTAGCCGCGCATCCACTTTCCCCGTCTCTAGATGCATTTCTTTTTTTCTTTATTTCAGTTCATGCATTGGTGTAGTAAGTGGGTTAGTGGTGTAGTTTATAAATAGTTATTCGGCTTACGTTTAAGATTAGGAAATGAAAAACTGTGTATTAAGTCTGAATCCTCTCTAAAATAACACTTCAAGTTTCTTCCTCTGAGGTCGAGGTCATAATGCCACATGAC
The DNA here is from genome assembly GCF_021521415.1 of Bidens hawaiensis. Classification (NCBI taxonomy): domain Eukaryota; kingdom Viridiplantae; phylum Streptophyta; class Magnoliopsida; order Asterales; family Asteraceae; genus Bidens; species Bidens hawaiensis. The sequence continues at coordinate 7,522 of NW_027506577.1, forward strand.
AACACTTTTAACCTTTAGCATATTTAGAAATTAGTTTAGAGATGAGATAGCAACAACTTTGATCCAACCATTGCACTAATTGAACCATTATGCATGATCAACACCCTAACGAATAACATATTAAGATTTAGTTTAGATAGTGATATAAGATCAACCAGTAACGCATAGGAAATTGGAATGGTAAAGAAAAACGGATAATTCAAAGACTAATTTCGGATATAGATTTACCACCGAAAACAAAGCGTCGGGCAACGATCTTTAACTGAAAATACATATACACCGCTCCGGATAAAAAACCATGTCTAAGAGCACCACTTGAGATGCCAAAACCGAGCTAGCTTAGACGAATCAACTTTAACTCAAAATCCATTGAGATAAAATTAATACATACATATTTGATTTTCATCCAAATATAAACTACCTCTTTCTTCTCATTCATGGTCTTTTAAATAAGAAGAAACTAAAAACTAAACAAAATAACCACCCATGATGTAAATCATGGCCTAATTCACCGAAACAAAATTAACACATGCGAAAGTAATTAAAACAGAAAAGGAAAATAAAATTATTTCAAAAACCTAGAAATAAAATTAATTCCTAACAGATGTTGATTTGGTCATATTTCTCTTATTCAAGAAATAGAAGAAGCCATACAGGAGGATACCCTGTCTCATAAACATGTCAAATCTGCCCTCAATGTTTATCATGAGAGGATCCAAATCAACAGAGAAGATCTTTTATTCCTTCCTATGAATTGGAGTATATTATTTATTGTGTTGCTAGTATAAAACCTAAAGGTATCAAGTATCATACTGGAAAACACAATTGCATCAAGAGAGTTTAGACCGTGGTCTCATTTAAATTCTTGTAACTTTAATGATCATTTAAGTTTGATTCTTTTAACGACAAATGTTACTTCTACTCTACTCTACACCAGTAATTAGAAACTACACTCACTTGTCCAGGTTTGAACCTACGACCTTCAATCTAAGTGGCATGTGTCTATATCAAGTGGGGTAGCTAGCCCTTATTGTCATTTAAATCTGAATGATTAAGAATTAGAGGCCAAGTTTTAGCTTATAAAACTGCTTAAATATATGTATCTTAGAAGACTTGACAGGCCTGGAAGTAGGAATGTTACCCAAGTACTGAATATGTGTTCATTTGATACGATGAAAGTACCTCTACTTTATTAAGCTGTAATTCATAATGCACTATTCAACATTGGCAAAATAAAAGTTAAAATCTCGCGTTGTATACCTGTACAAATCTTCGTAAAATTGCACAATAATATATACATATGAAGAAATTTCATGTTCTGATTTTCTTGAAGCACAATCATGCTCGTAAATTACATAGCGTCATTTGAACTAAAAAGAATCAAATTTAGCTTGAAAATACGCTAGTCTAATCATTTTTTGACCCATACATAAACCAACTACCTTTATTTAAGCTATTTGTTACCAAACAATCTAACCTGTTTGGTATGACGTAATAAAATTGATGGGGGAAATGAAATAAACATGGGAATGAAATGGACCATCATCATTTTATTATCATGTATGGTTACCATATAGGAATGGAATTATTATTATTATTATTATTATTATTATTATTATTATTACTACTAGTAATAATAATACATAATATTAATAATATGAATATTCGTATTAACTCATTTTTAAGACCCGCACGCTTCAACGAGATCACTAAAACGAATAAAAATAATCATAAAAATGTTGAATCACACATGCGTGTTATGAAGCGTTGACTCGTCAAATAATTTTAATAATATTGATAATACAATAATACTCTAATATAATAATTGCTATATTTTAATATAAAAAATAATAATATAATAAAATTAATAACAATAATATAATAATCTGATAATGTAATAATAATTATAATATAATAATAATCATCATAATAATAATATTATTATTATTATTGGTGGTAGTGTTGTTGATTCCATTCTTTAAAGACTGAAGTAATAAAAAAAAAACACACATTTTTAAAGAATGAAAATTCTATATTTGGAAGGAATTTCATTCATTATGAAATGGTTCATTCTATTACCACATGACAACCAAAAATGGTTTTTTTTATTCCTTTGGAATGACCCATTCCATTTTGCCTCTCATTCTCTTCTACCAAAAGCTGTTACGCTACGCTTAATGCGCTTCTTTTAGTCCTTATGGGCATCTCTAATAAATATATCATGCTACCTATCTATTTGAATTAATACAAACACAAGAATAAATATATAAATTGGAGAGAATAGAGAAGATGATTTGTGATCGAGATCATTTGACTTTGAATGAATAATCACAACTGATTTTTTTTTTAAAGAAATCTTTAATCTTTTGTTTAGAAATTGCAAAATAACATTATAAAAATAGTCATGTTAAAAATTATATCAGATTATTAACAGTACTAGGTTTTATCCCTCGTATTACGGGGGTTGTTTTACATTATTCGTTTTCAATATTTATATATGTATATTTGGATTTTAATTTTATTTGTTGTAAGAAATTTAATAATTAATATATTTGAGGTTTGATGATGAAATGGTTTCACAAATAAATGATATGTTATAATCTGGTTTAAAAGCTATCTGGGTTTGGTGATACTCATTACCCATTTATTTTCTTTATTATAAAATTGTTTCTTAATTATAAATAATATCTTTCTTTAAATAAAATAGGATATTAATTTTTAGTATATCCCTATTTTATAGAATTTTCATATCAAATATTTGATTAGATTAATTTTTAATATAATGAGATGTTATAACCCGTTTAAGTGCTATATGGGTTTGGTGAGACCTTTACCCGTGAATTCGAGTCCAATGCGTGAGAACCCTTCATTTAAATATAAAGCAATCTGATGGCTTGAGAGAATGGTTGTTTTACATTTTTCGTTTTTTAATATTTACTTTTTGAATTTTAATTTTCTTTATTATAAAAAGTTAATAATATACTTAGGGTTTGATGTGAAAGAGTTTCATAAAAAAATAATATGTTATAACACGTTTTAAAGCTATCTGGATTTGGTGACCCATGACCCGCATATATTTTTTACTATAAAATTGTTTATTAATTATAAATAATATATTTTTCTTTTTAAATTGGATATTAAATTTTAGTATATCCCTATTTTATAGGATTTTCCTATCAAATAGTTGGTAATATTAATTTTTAATTTAATGAGATGTTATAACCCGTTTAAGAGCTATCTGATTTGGTAAGACCCATACCTATGAATTTGGGTTAAATCAATGAGAGACCTCCATTTAAAAATTAAGCAATCTGGTAACTTCCATAAAAGGAGGGAGCGACCACATCGCAACACATAAGATTTTAGGGTTTTTGTTTATATATATTATAGATATAACAGGTTGTGTAATTAATTCAAGAATATCAACTAATTCAAATAAAAAGTGAACCTTTTTAACAATGACAAACATCATAAGAAATGAAGAAGATATCCATCTTTTAGGTAATGCATGTATGATCTTTTGTTTGTGTTGCGCAGACCACGCATAAACATTGCAATCTGCAGACTATTTGTTTTTTTAAAGATGTTTCATTAAAAAGCGTCTGCATGAGCTCTTCTTGGTGCAGACTTGGCTCATCCGCTTTTAAGATCTTCGAAGATCTGCAGAGGGTTTAACACCACCTACCAACACCCATCGTCTGCCACCACCACTGTCCACCACCTACCACCACTGTCTACCATCATCGTCCATCACCGTGCACCACCATCATCCACCACCACTGTTTACTACCACTACCACCATCCAACACCACCGTCCACCACCACTGTTCGTACACCACCACCAGTTTATTTTAGCAACCTCCATTCGTTAAAAAACAAAAGATCTTCTTTATATAGACTGCAGAGGTTTGGCTGCAAATGTGGTCCGCACACCGTATGGCGCATACTGCACATTTTACCTTTGAAATAAAAAACACCATCTAAGAATTGAGCAAAGGAAGCCCAACTATGTAAAGAGGCTCTTTGAAAGCGGGCCTGGGGCTCTCTCTCCTCGGGCCATTAACTAGTTCATTAAGGTAGTGTTTGGTATGAAGTAATGATAGGTGGAATTGAATGAATCATTCCAAAAGAATGAAATAAAACAAGTTTTGTTACCATTTATCAATGGAATGAATCATTCCTAAGGAATGCAATTCCTTCCATATATAATATTTTTGATTCCTTAGTAAAAGATGGTTTTTTTTTCATTCCTTCAAGAAATGGAATGAAAAATGATCAATAATTATTATTATTATTATTATTATTATTTTATTATAGTATAACTATTATTAAATTATAATAATTATTATATTTTTATTATTATATCGTATCATGTTATTATCGTTCCATTAATGATAAAAATATTATGTGTGTATAGTTTACTATTTAATAAAAAAATAATAACAAAGTTATGATTCATTTCATTCCTACGTGGTAACCAAACAAGACAATGAAATGGTAATGATTCATTTCATTCCTTTGTCCATTCCAATCCATTGTCCATTCCATTCCTCTGTTCATTCTATTACCCTATACCAAAAGAACCCTAAAGTAAACTTAATTTGAAAGTAGAAACCTACAAATCTACAATATTATCTTTAGATTTTCATTTCTTTTAAGAATGTTTTGAACCATCGTCAATACCCGAATGAGTGTTTTTGAGATGGGATGCCAACTATCTATATCGATTTTGACAACTGAGATCTGACTTACCCAGAAACATCATTAAAGAGACAACTCAGTAACTCACTACTGTGAGAAAACCTCTAAGTCAGATACGGATCTAAAAGCATAAAGATCCCAAGCCTCAGCTATAACTCTCATGTCATTGGAGTAGAAAAACAATTGCTTTCTTATAATTAATATAATCCTGTAGTTTTATTTTTTACTTTTATGAATTTAATATAAATCTTATTAAAATTTTAGTTGGGACCAGCATAAAGAATTTTTTTAGTATTATCAGAAAAAAAAATGCATAATAAGACTCATATAAAATATTTAGGAAAAGAAAACTGAATAAAATGTTCATCTAGATTTAAGTTAAACATTATTAGAGAAAAGCAAAATATATTTTCAATGTAAACGAAAATAATAAAAAATGCTATTATTTCTAGTTAGACAATTGAATTTGGCGTTTAATGTAGCTTTAAAAAAATAACATTTAGTTTTAAAATGTGCAATAGTTGAAAAAAGTTTCTTGAAAAAAAAATTTAGTTTTAAAAACATATTTTAAAATGTGTAATAGCTAAAAAAAAGTTTCAATTTCCATTTATAGGAAAATAACTTGCGAGTCAACTACAACCTCATATGGTGTGTTTCTATTCTTATTAAAGCATGGGCATAAACGCCTTTACACTCACCATCAATCAAGCGTGGGTTTTGCAACTTTAATATAAACCAACATCAGTCAACTGTTGGCTTTCAATAACAATTCAAGGTTGAGCGATTCTTTTTCTTAACAGCTAAGTTTTTGTTTCAGCAAATTTTACATTTTTATTTCAAGTATGAAGTAAGACTAGAATCCATAACTATTTAGTTGAAAACCATACAACTTATCACTAGATTAAGCTTGTGGTTGTAAGGTTGAGCGATTAATGTGCTTTTTTATTATTTTATTTTATTTTTTTGTTGATTTGTTGATTAGTTATTCATATAAGTAATAGAAAACATGAATAATAATAAACCTATGAACCTATTATAGCAAAAAGAGTAACAACAATAGCAGAATATGATGTAGTAAGCATGTTTGAAATCTTGATCAAGTTCCCCTTTAGAATGTATAATTAAAGATGAGAATTATGCTTCTAGAGAGGAACCCAATTTTTGAGAGAGACCAGGCACACAAATTTTTTTATCTGTGTGTGATTAGCAGTGGCGGATGTATAGTTAAAGGAGGGGTAGTCTCCGCTACCCCTCAACTTCTCGTCGGTAGTGTAAAAAAATATTTTAGTTCGGTTTTCGTGTTTCGTTACCCCTGAAAAAAATAACGTTACCCCTATGCATTTTAAGCCCAACCAATTTAAAGATTCAACCCAACTAAAGTCCAAACAAAGATGTAAAGCACAAACCAATAAAACCATTAACATTTAAAATAACATATGTTACACTTAAAACAAAAATGTCGGTCCTCAATTAATCAAAAATTGCCACCACCGTGACCAGACACCACTGCGCTGCTGCGGGCTGCCCTCTATAGGTCTTCCCTTCTCCTCCTATGGTCACTTGACCAGGTGACCTCCATCACTCCACGCTGCAGCCAAGAAGAGGTGGTTCACCGGATCGAACCCTCTTTCACAATTCGACCTATAGTTTCTCAATTTAGGTCTTCTTCAACTTTTAACTAAAATTATAATTGTTTATATAAATTGTCAATATAGAACAATCGTAAGTTTTTTTAAAATTATTCCCAAAAGTTGTTGAGGTACTTGCTTTTATTAAAGAAGATGGGGAGAGTGTGCAACAACGAAACAATGCGATAAGTATTCTTAAGTATTTTAAGAGTCTTGATTTTGTGTTTTATATACACTTGTTAGACGATATTTTAGGCCTCACAAATGCTCTATCAAAACATCTTAAAAAAAATCAAGACTTGTTAGAAGCGCCTAAGTTGATAAGTAGGACAAACCGAACATTAATAATCTAAGACAAAATGGGCTTGACAAGATGTTAGCTAGAGTGACATTTTTTGTGAAAAAAACAAGATTAAGATGTTAGATATGACAGAAAGTTATGGTAATCAACGAAACCGAAAGAATATCATTACTAATCGACATCATTTTGAGGTTGAAGTTTTTAATACCGTCTAGATATGCAAATTCAAGAACTTGGAAATATATTTAGTGAGGTCTTAACTAGTTTGATAGAAAATATGTCCGGTTTAAATCCTTGTGATTCGTTTTCTAAGTTTGGCATATTGAAGATAGTGACATTTTCTGATTTGTATCCGAATGACTTTAGTAATGAAGAAAGTGGGTGTATTTTGGGTGATCTTACGACATTTTATCACACTTTAAAGGAAGATGATAAATTTGCAAAATTGTGTGGAATGTGTGACCTTGCTCGTGTAATGGTGGAAACCGGAAAACACGCCACTTTTTTTTTATCGTATATTGATCAAGCTAGCATTGGTTTTACCGGTTGCACCGCAACCGTTGAAAGATGTTTTTTTAAAATGAAGCTTATCAAGATGGATTTGCGAAATCGAATGGGTGATGAGTATTTGAACAATGCTTTACTATGTGCCTTTGAAATAGAAGCGCTTGATAAAATAAAAGAAGAGGATGTGATGGCTCAGTTTCAAACTTTCAAAAATTAAAAGGGAGAAATATGCAGCCCGGCCCATGTGTTTAAATTTATTTATTATCTTGTTTCTATTTTTGTTTAGTTTACATTGTATGAAATACAGTTAATTTTTTTTTTTGAACGTTACCTCTGACATTTAGTTCTAGATCCGCCACTGGTGATTAGGTTATGCTATTATGTTATTCTCTTTTTTATATGCATACAATAGAAAACCCTTTATTAGCTATTAAATGTATTATGGCCCCATCAATAATTACCAAACTAATCTACCTATATACTAATAAAAGAAAATAATTCTGGACACATGGCATTCTGAGGTTAAATCTCACTATCAAATTCCCGCCTAAACCACTTATCTTCTATTGATGGAAAAGAAAAAAAGAATCTTGGTTCTAAATATAGTATTGATTATAAAATTCAACAAAACGTATTAATCGGTTAATCTCCATTGATTGAATTATTAATGCTATAAATTATATTGTAAACATACTTAATATATAAAAATATTAATATATATAATAATTATGTGTCATAAAGATATTTTCTTTAAAATTAAAATGTATATAAAAAAGATTATGTTTAAAAAGTAAACTAACATTTAATTTTTAAGACATCTTCATATTGAAAAAAACTATAATAATTTTGTTCTCTTTTTGCAAATATTCAATGTTTAACAAGTCTTAAAAGTTAAAGACAAATTTTCTATTTTTTATATTTAGTATAAGAGACAACAAGAAAGTTGTTCAAAAAGGAAAATCTGGTGTATTTTTTAGTTTATGGTTTAGGATTTAGTGTTTATGGTTTAGGGTATGGAGTGAAAAACATTTTTATGAAATACTTTAACTACATCTTTCATATCTAAAGGCCTTATTGTTTTAAATGTTGTTTTTAGTGGCATTGCTTTATTATTGTATATCGATGGTAGAACAACTCATTCTCGATTTAAAATTCAAATGTATTTGATGATATAAAGCAACTATATTTGTAATGTATTTTTTACATAATATAAAGAGACTTAATTATCTTTTATAATATTTGCATTAAATTATTCATTGTAATTTATACATTAACTTATGCCGTGTAATACATGAGTTTCTAAAGCTAGTATATAATAAAGTATAATTAATATTTTGATCTATGATAATATAAATGATGACGATGACCATGTAAATAAATATACGTAACATATATTTGTTCTTACATTTTTCAATTAACCAAGAAAAGAGTTCTCTTACTGTTAAGAAAATCATAATGACTTTCTGTTTCGTTTTCCTCTCTTTGAACAACGACAAATATTCTTAATAGTAAAGAGAACTAGCAGCGGATGCTAGGATTATGAGTACTTACAACAATATAAACACCAATAAGCTGTTTAGGCTTTGTGATGTAGTGATGACATATTAAGATCGCACTAAAGGGGCCAATCTTGGTTTTGTGCTTGCTCTCTATTTTTATCCATGAGAACGTGTTACATATTTGTTTCTTTGATTGAATGGATAACTTTGTTATTGAAGATTTTTCTTGTTTGAAACAGCTTCTTTAGTGGTTTGTCCACGTTTAGAAAATGCGAAAGGTTTACATCCTGCACCAAGTTTGTGATCGTTATCATGACTTTGCACCAACGTTGAATGTGGTCCTACGCTGATTTTTCAAAGTTAAATCAGATTAGAAGTTGATTAGTATATTCTTTCTCATAATGACTTCATGTATTTGGAATTTACATATTTTCTGATATGCTACATCAAATCATATAAAAGTATATAAAATAAACTTGAAGTTGTAGACAAATCATATATTGTTTGCTTTGGATCAAGTGGAAATCATTTCTTAATATTTTATGAAATAAAATAATTCAAAAGTAATATGTGGTGAAAGATTAGTTAAGGGTCTAATATTTAAACAAACCGGTTAAATTAATAAAGAATAAAAATTAATAACAACTTGACCAAAAAAGAATGAAAAGGAAGTGGCCTACGGAACTTACATAGTCACCGGGTAACAATTTAAAAACTTTTTAACAACTTTTAAGAGGATGATTTAGAGGCGTTTGGAACATTATTAAGAGGATGGTTTGACTGTCGAATATGTCATCACATTAACGTTAAGAGTGCATTGGTTGGGATCATGCTTCCAATAGAGCGAGTGAAGGTCAAACGAGGATTAACCCCGGTCCTCGAGCCTCTAAAACAAAAGGTTAGAATTGTAACATATGAAACAGGGTTGTTTGCAAACTAAACCTAAGTTAACCTAGTCTATCTGAGCTGGCTCAGCCCTACAGTCTCAAATTTTAACTTGAGCTGAAATCACGAGCTCGGGCTCAACTGATTTATAAACCGAACCAACTTGGATCGGCTCCCTTTGGCTAGGGTTCAAGTACTAAGTAACTTGTTTTCTCTTTTCAATTTGGGTTCAAGCGGTACTTCGGTGAATCACAAATAGAACAAGAGGAGACATGAGCATAAAAGAAAGTAGAGTTGGCAATTCTTGTAACTACGACCTTGCCTGCAATGTAAAAAGGGTCCCATTAGCTGTCGCATCACTACTTTTGTGTTTAAGTTATAAATAGAATAATTCAGTTTTTTATTCAAACGAAATATTCGAGCTAATGAGCTAAACCGAGTTGACTCAAGGCTAGCTCGGGCTTCGTTTACAAACCAAGACAATTCGAGCAAGCTCCTAGTCACAAGTTTTATGTACAACCCCAGTATGGAACTTTACATTAGAAAAACACACGAGTATTGTTGGCAGTCCAAATCAGTCGTTAATTTGTCAGTAAAGGTGGTTAGCGTCAAATTAAAATAGGACAGTGACTAAAGCGTTGGAAATATGGTAATATATTACCAATAATTCACTGACTGAATGAATGACGAGAAATCACTGACAACTTTTGTACTATCGTCTTGGATTAAAAAAGCGTGAGGCGAACAAAAGCGAAGAGGTACTCAGTCGAGGGGAAAAGCGAAAAGCGCAAAAGCGAACTATTTTTGAACGTGAGGCGACCTTATTTTAAAAAAGTATTTAATTATGTATAAGCCACATATTATATACAAACCACATTATAATATATATTAAACGTCTAAAATATCAACATATATATATCCCAAAATTCCAAAAGTAGTATAGAACAATTTTTCGAGTATCATATTACTCGTCCAAAATATTAAAGTAGCATAAAAATAAGTTATCGAGTACCGAATTACTTGAAAGTGTTTCTAAAATAACATTATTTAAACTTGTTTCAACTTTTAAAAGTTTATTACAAAATGAAATGGCTAATTATAAAGATTAAGTTGAAAATGAGTTAACTGGTCGCTTTTTGTACATAAAGCCTTCGCCTCCTCGCTTTTTCGCTTCGAACAAAAGCGCAAAAAGCGTTCACTTTTTGAACAGACTTCGTCTTGGGTAGGCAAAAGCGTTGAGGTAGTCGCCTTGGGTCGCTTCTCGCCTCACCTCGCCTTAAACGCGCTTTTTTAAACCAAGAGTATCGTTCAAATATATCTTTTCCAACATGTTACTAACGGTCATTTCCGACAGGCTGTTAGTACTAGTTAGACTAGTTAGTTGTCAACTTGTTATAAGAACTTAACCTAATTTAACTTGTCTATAAAGATAATCTAGAAAAGGAAAAGTAATTTTTCTAATATCAAACAAAATTTGAATACATTTAAATTGTTGTATAACTCAATATATAATTTATTAATTTATTATGTACTTCAGGTAAAAGCGGTTGAAAAAGATTAGTTTTTAAAAAATATAGATAATAAAGATTCATTAACTCTTTTAACCTTTTGTAATGAAAAAAAATATATCAAACAATAATAATGTAATATTTAAATCAATTCAAAGAATTCAACGTGTAATTACATTTCATTGTAACAATTTATTAAATTGGAAAGGAAATTTTAAATTTCACTTCCTTAATCAAAAGAATGAAATTAATCAAATAAATCTATGAAATCATTCATCTTAATAAGGCCTAAAGTAAGAATCATCCATCCTCATACAACCACTACTACTTTTCCTCGGCCTCTCTAACCCGCAATCTTCGGAGGAAGACGACGGTGGAGACGCAGCTTCTGTCGTCATCTTCCTTCGTGGAGTCACCCTCACAGGCTCCGCCATATTAGTCCCAATCAAGTGTGGGAAATTCAACAGAGCACGGGACCCACGTATCTTATACGCGGCTTGGTCATAAGCCACCGCGGCATCCTCCGGGGTCTCATACGTCCCGAGCCATACCCTCGCGCCACGCTTCGCCGGGTCCCTTATCTCCGCCGCGTACTTCCCCCACGGCCGCCGCCTCACACCCCGGAACTTCCTGAACTCTTGTGGCGCGTGAGTCTCACGTACCATAGCAACCTCTTGGTTTCCTACTTCTACCTTTTCAAGCTTAACTACCGGCTGCTTGAACTCACCGCAAGCCACCGTGTCGGATAATCCACCGTTGGTTGCCGGAAAAAGGTCGGAGATTTGGGAATCGTAGAGAAGATGGTTTTGGATTGAATCAAGGAAAGTGAGATCAGATTCCGACATGAATGAATGATCTTGAAACATGTTTTATGTGTTGCTAAGGTTTTTAATTCGGTTGTGAGTTTGTTATTGAAATAATTGGTATGTGGGATTTAAGATGGTGTATTTATATAAGCTGAATGTTACGAATTTATTTTCTTAAACCTTTTAGAATAATTGTTGATGTAAGGTGCCATGAAAGTTCGTTGAGCCATGCAACTATTTAAGTGCAAATTGCATGCTTTTAAAACGTGGGGGTTCTCAAAGTAATCTTAAATATTATTATTAAATTATACCTACCGAAGTGGGCTGAACTTTAAAATTATTCAATAGTTTGTTTTATTCTTATATTCTGGACAAGCTCTCCAATAATTACTAGAAGTAGACTAATGTGTACCCGAACAAACGTACTCCCCGGCCGTACGCTTATGAGACGACAAGTGGAAGATACATATAATTGAAGTCCGTATGATCTCTATAAGGTATATAGATATCACAAACTAAAATTTGATTATTCTTGTGCTATATTGTGTGGTTTTTTTGGGTCATATGATGGTCGCGTATAGGCATACGAATCTAGAAGAAAAATAGACATAAGTCTATGTGCTTTGATACCATGAAGATATTTGTATGTTCGTATCGCCGTTACTGTATTATATGCTAGTAATAGATACAAATATAAAAGATAGCCATAAATTTCAAGGACGTGTGAGATTAACATGTTAACCTAGGAGCCAAAAATATCTATAAAGTTTTTTTTTTCCATCGCAATCGAAGTTTTATATAATTTACTATAAAATAATTTATAAAGTTTTATAAATTATTGTATAGAACTGTTCTTTATAGCAATAATGTTTGGAAGTACACCTAATATCGTTATATCGTTTTTCTTAGATATGATGTCAACTATTCATACTGATTTTGACATTCCAGATTGGTTTACTTAGGAATACCATCAAGAAGTAAATCCACTATTGTAAGAAAACCTCCTGAAGTCAAATTTCGAACCTAAAACCTGATCAAGTATCCCACTGTTGTCCGCTTGCCTTCTGTTTCGATGTAATCTAATAAACAATTAATACGACAATTATTGTTTTTAAAAAACTATTACCCCATTGGACTAGAAAGCCAAGTGTTATCGTATAGAAATGTGACAATACTTTTTCTGCTACTTTTTACTAAATGCTGTAAAATTCTTTTTGGAATTGTGTGAGATCTGTTATCATCGAAAACTTACGACTGACCATTGTTTTCCTTCACATGTTTGCGTGAAAGCATGGACGAACAATAAAATAATTGTCAAAATTTTTAACCGTTCAAAAACCTTTTTACTATTTTATTATAAGATTTATTCAAATATTGTTTATCCTTGTATATCATATTACCATCATGTGTTCTTTTCTGATAATATAACATTCGATGAATAATAATGTAGTATCATTTTAAATAAAAATTGATTTTTCTTAAATAAAATGTTTAATCGTGTGTACATTGTAGTCGAGTCCATACAATTACATCACATCACATGAACTGAAAACTAACCTTTAAACCGAGTAACTGAAAAAACTACTTAGTCAATTCTATTTGACTAAATTCAACTCTTGTTTGCAATTTTGAAAAACTGGATTTAGTGCACAAAATGGTTTTGAGAATGTCACAATCGTTGCACGCTATAAGTTATAAAGCAATGTGAATTGGTTAATAGATACGATATCTAGTCCTTGTAAGAAGTGGGCTTGATATCGACACATGTGTTTTGACATGTGTTTTGCGTTGTATGTCTATGTTATGTAAATGTGTAATAATATCATATTTAACGATTTAACGTCTACTGATGTTTCATGGGTTATTATCAAAATGGTATACCGGTGACTAACTTTAATTGTAAATATGGGTGGATGTACTATGTGAGCATAATTATCACCTAACACCGGCAAAAAGAAAGTTAAAAACGCTGTACTTTTATTTGGCGTTTGAGTTACCTACTATATCTCGGAAACCAGCGTTGTATATTTTTTTGACGATAACATGATAAATCCAGACTAAAGAGAAGTGAGATTTTTTTAGTTTGTTTTGGATTTTCACATTAGTTGAATTGATATATTGCTTATGTCATCACTAATGTATTTTTTTTAAACGAAAAATGTTCCTTCTGTATTGTTACATCGATAGTGATCATTGTTGTATGTGTTTATTGATTTACATCGATAGTGAACTTTTATTTAATTTCTGTAACCTAGTGTGACTTAATAAAGGAAATTTCTAGACCAATAAAACCATTCAAAAACCGAAATACGGTATAGCTAAACGGATTTTGGATATGTCAATGTTTTAGAACATAAATTAAAGATAATGAATTGTATATCAAATGTTTAGGTACTCTTTGGTATAAAGAAATCAAAAGCATAATGAAATTGACTATTGTGAAGAAATGAAAAAAAAAACATTTATTTTGATTAATGAAATGGAATCAAATATTTCATACGAAATTCAGTTCTCTCTAAACACCCTATAATCTTTTATTGCCCCCCCCCCCCCCCCACCCGTTTTTTTTTTGTTTTAATCCATTCCCCTTTCTTCACATTCCACAAGCATCGCCCACTATCAACAACACCACCACACCACTGGCACTATCACTGGCCACCGCTCCCACCCGACATCAGCCACCATCACGACCACCGGTCGCCACTACCAGCAGCAGCCACCACCTCCCGTCGCCACTACCATCGCTGCCGACACCTCCACGATCCCCTACTGACCACAACCACTGGCAGCACCACCTCCAACTGCCACCACCACCATCACCACCACATTTGTATTTCATTCTTTCGCATTTTCCTTGCTACCAAACATAACAAAGTAACAGTCATTCTATTTTACATTATAATTAAACTTGGCAATGAAATATTAGTGATCCATTCTATTTCGTCCATTTTATTACATCATCCTGAACATACCGTTAGAATTTTCAAATAATTTTAAATGATAGCTCTCAAATTCTTTTAGAAAGTAGTTTTTTCTCTCTTTTGAAAAGTAGTTATGTACTAAGAACGTTGGACTGGTGGCCATAGCAACTCCACAGTCCACATTACGAAAAGAATTAAAAGAAAAACAGTACATGTCGAGTTGAATAGTTAATTACTTTATTACCCTTGAATGTCTATACCGCGTTCAACGCATCTAGTATAAAGGAGGGCACGACGGCCATTTACTAAAGTACCTTTAGGACTTTTAATAAATATAAATATTTTTGCAGCCATCGGATCAGATTTCAACGGCCAAACATACATGGGCGTGTACGTAATTATTTAATGAAAAGTTGACAAGTTAGAAGTCAAAGGTCAAATAGATACAACGCATACAACGCACGTGTAGGTTCTTTAGTTAATAATAAATACAATCCAAATTGTGGATGCTTCTTAGAACATTCTGTATGTTCTCGCTTAAATTACTAATTTGTCCTTTGTGCATAATGTGATTTGAGTGTTATTATTATAATGCAACACGACTGTTGTACTTTATTCAATCTTTTGCAGGTACTTATACTAGTATTAAAGTTCTCATGTTGTTGTGAAAGTGTAAAACTATGAAAAAATAACGTTGAAATGTTTTATCAAACTTGTGTGTTGATGGGGACGTTGAACCCGTACTTTGTGACGGAACTGTTAAAGCAAACAAAAAATTGACTTAAAAACGTTATGCCACACACACTCGTTGTGGTGTGCTAGCACACAAAAGTTAGACGTAAAAGTAAAACATAGAAAAAAATAACTAAGTTGACTAATTATTACTAAAATGTTTAACGGGAAAAAATATACGTAAAACGTTGAATCATACATGCACGTTGCAGTGTTTTAACTTCAAAAATTTAAACCAAAATGTTAAAGAACAAAATTGTAAAAGATGAAAAGTATTTGAACCAGAGTTGAAAGTGTGCCGTAACAAAAATGAAAAATACATAGATTAAAAGTAAAATATGAAAAATGTAGAGCTAAAAGTAACAAAACTATTTTAAAAAAAAAAACTCTTATACATAATGTATAAACTTGTATGCACACCACTGGTAGGATGCTTGGGTTTTCCAATGGAGATTCAAGCTCGATCCTCACTTATGGCACTTTAGGTGGATATTGGCAATGAATGATTTGAACTAGGCCTTGTGAGGTTG
Organism: Bidens hawaiensis; assembly: GCF_021521415.1. Taxonomy (NCBI): domain Eukaryota; kingdom Viridiplantae; phylum Streptophyta; class Magnoliopsida; order Asterales; family Asteraceae; genus Bidens; species Bidens hawaiensis. Next base: position 23,540 of record NW_027506577.1, read on the forward strand.
CCTTTTTGAATACCAAGCCCACTCGGGTTTTAGTCCCACTGTGTGTGCAATGGAATCATAATCGGAAAACTAGTTTTCAAAACATTTAAGTTACTTTAATTAATAGATAGATAAACGCAAAAACCGCGATTGCCGATATTGTTGTCCACTTAAACCCAGCCACCAACCTATCAAGCCCTCCCATCATATTTAACGATTAAGTTCAAATAATATCAATGAACCTATGGGTCTCACACCTAAGGAGTTACAGATCTGTTTACCCCCATCTCAAGCAATCAAGACAATATAAACCGGGTTGAAGCAGACTGGTTCAACCTATCACCGTAAGCTAAAAACCCTTTAATGGTAAGAAGAAAATGCACTTAGGTGGAATTTAGATGGATGAAAGGTCAAGTGAGGTCGTACGAGCAATTCCTAAACCTAAAACTATATTAGTGGATTTCGACCCAGCATTCTTTCACCCGAGCTGCAACCCAGTATATGACGGTCTCAGGCCTCCACCCTTAGTATTTCCTAAAAATATTTATTGACTAAAAACCTTCGAGCCCCAATAGTGTATCCTCAGAGTCGCCATCCCCTTGGTAACACGTAAGCTCTCGGCCCCGTCTAGTATGTGCCTTTTGGCTTCTTTTTCTAATACTTTTGATTTGTTTATCTTTTTTTTTTAATGCTTTTTTGGCATTTGCATAACTTTCAAAATATTTGCACATCTTTGACGTTCGTGCAACAAAACTTTGTGCTCTTAGGTATCTTTTACCTAAATATATAACTACTTTTCTGAGCTCGTATAGAATTTGGACATGGCGGGGCGCCACCACTCATTATTTACTTTCATAAAACAAAGTGGCGTGCTAAATTTTTAGTGCACGTAATTCTTACCACCTCAAGGTAGTCAAATTACGGTAATACTAGCTATGCCTTATCGAATTTTCAGCTTCACTATTCCCCCTCAAGATAAGAACCCATAAGGTTTATGACTATTAGGTATATTAATAATAATCAGGGGAAACCTTTCAAAGCTAGTTGGGCCTACCGACACATCCTAAATTTAGTGCGCTTTCTATTTTTTTATCTCATATATATTAGTAGTTTTAAAAACCTTTCTATCATTTTCCATTTTGTTGCAAAACATTTAATTCAAGGGACTTTTTTTTAACTTTTTTTTTAATTTTATATAAATAGGTACTTTTTTTTGTTTTTGTTTTTTTTCTTAAACTACCTAAAAACGCCAGTTTTTCATCCCTATACTTAAATTTCACATTGTCCTCAATGTGAGACAGGAAAAAGACAAACAGGAAAAAGACAAAAATAAAGAAGAAATAAAATAAAATAAAATAAAAAACAAAGAAAATGAAACAGACTCCTCTGGTAAATTGCAGTAGTCATGTGTCATGAATCATGTTCCTTGCCCTCCAATTCGAACGCGATAAAAAAAATGCTGCAACAACGTAATCTCCCACGAACGAAAGAGGCAATCCTGAAGCAATTTGCATCCCCACACTTGTTTAATACCTATAATTCAGCAACCATCTCATAAGAAACTTTGGCACAACCTGCAAGCAAAAGAAGAAACACCCAACAAAACAACGAAATAAAAAAATGAAAATAAAATAAAAGAAAAGATATTACCGGGTTGCCTCCCGGGAAGCGCTAAGTTTACAGAAAAGTCTTCAGCCAGACTTACTCCTTAAACCTCAATCAGGAGGCTTCTCCTTTATCCTCTTCCCATCTGTGCTCCTCAACAATCTTCGGTTACACATGGTCAGGAAGAAACCCATTTCAAAACTCTCATGGACCCAAAGATATGAATTCAACTCGGGTAACACCGTGAAAATACCCCATCTTGTTTTGGACCAAAAATGTAAAGTTTAGAAGTTAAGGGGCTAAAATTGTCAAAACTGGAACTAGAAGGACTGGAAATAAAATTCTACATCTTCGCGTATCGCGAAGATGCAAAAAAGAGCATTTTCACGTATCGCAAAACTGCTGGCACGTTATCCAGTGACGTGGTGACACGTGGCAGCACGGGGTTGACATGCAGGATTGCGGCGCCGACTTTAGCAACTTCACGTATCGCGAACTTGTTCAGGCAGACATCTTCGCGTATCGCGAAGATGCATAAAAACGGGTATAAATAGGGCAGCCACGAACTCAGCCCATTCATCCCATTTTCACACTCATTTCACACACTTAACCTAGGGAATCGTGCCAAGGGTGTTCTGGTGTGCCGAAGGCTATTTTTGTGAAGAAACGAGGTGTGTTACGCTGCTAAACGAGCTGTTGATCATATAAACGAAGTACAAGCCGAACCGCTGCTGATTTCTTAGCTCTTAAGTCTCGACTAGCCGATCAAGGTAGGATCTAGGTTAAGTTACTTTACTAAGTTATGTTATTATATAGTTATTAGCACCTAGTCAAGGATATAAAAGTTAAACCGTAAACGTTTTTCAACTAATGTTTTACAAATTAAAGATGTTACTTCTACATGAAGTAATGTTACTAAAACTATTATTTTGACGGACACGTACTAACTGGAAGGGGGTATATTATTAGCAGACTCTTCTTGCCTAAGGAAAGCAATTCATACAAATCCCAATCAACCGCGGGATCCGTTTGCTTACCTGGAGAAGTTTGCCAACGTGATATCCTTTATTAGGCCAAAGCGTGCTATACCAAACGTTATATGTAAATACAAAGTATTTTCATAAATGACTATAACTATACTAGGGTTAGGTCAAACCTAAGAGTCTGCTGATTAGACCTCGAGTTTGCCGAACTGAATCAGACATTAAATCTGCTGATCAGACCTCGAGTCTGCTAAACTGAATCAGACATTAAGTCTGCTGAACTGAAACAGACTTAAAGTCTGCTGAATAGTATCAACTAGATACTTATGCATGCCTATTATGAATATAGGTTGATAAGCATACTGATAAGAGGAGTTTGATATTATCCACTGATATACAAGGTGAACGCGTTAACCTTTTATGGTCTGAACTGATTTTACTCTTGTAATAGACAGGTTGTTTATTACAAAGAGTCTGATAAATGTTTGCATGAAATTATTGTCTCTAAACCGTTATAATACAATATAGATAATAAAAGCAACTCATACCAAATACACATGTGTCTGGATCCAAACATAACTGATAATTGGCATACAAAACCAAGTCAGTCATAACCGATTCTCCAACAGGGTCACATAGCCTAGGAGAAGGTTGTCTCCGAACAGGGGCTATATACTTGGAGAACTCTTGAATTGTGTGTGTAGGGCAGTGGTACAAATCCCGAGAATGGGCAGGCATTCTTGCTGAGTTTGTGAACAGAAAACTATGATTGTATTTAACGATTGTTATAACTGTTTTATCGAGTCAACGTTTCACCAGCATATAGCTGACGTATTTTTCCCCCTATGCAGGTAATTAAATGACGGTAGATAATACAAGGATTGGAGTCATAGATGATCGCTCAAGATGGCTCGTTTTCAAATAGTTACAAATCCTTGTAATAATAATATCACTGCTTGTAAAACAGAAACTCGGGTATTTAATTCCCGAGTAATTTTGATAATGTAAATTAATATTTTAATATTATAAGTCTTCCGCTACTCTGATAATATTTACAAAACAGGTACCAACTGATGGTCACACTCCTAGGCCCTGGTTTAGGGTGTGACAGGTTGGTATTAGAGCCATCGGTTTCAGTGAATTAGGTATTAATATTATTAGTACCTAAGCTTTAACCAAATTATATGATAAGTAGGGATAAGCTATGATTGGTAGTGTACCTATCCCTAAGTGTATACTTGTGCAGATGTCATATATTAATTATTACGAACAAAACCGTCGGGTTGCGAGAAGGTCAAATCCTGCTCCCGATGCTGAGCCGTCTGAGCCAACTGAATCATCTGAACCGTTTGAGGCATCTGAGCCTTCTGATATGAATAGCACAAATTTTGGTCCTAGGTGGCCAACTGTAAACCCAACTGAACCGGTATACACAAACCCGGCTGATCTGAATAATTTCATAAACCCGATGAATCTGATGAACCCGGCTGATCAAATCGATCCTTATTTGGCTTACGGAAGTCAAATACTATATGCTCCAGGTAGTCCCGAGATGCCCATAGAGATATCAAGTGACACCTCTGAAAACACTCCTCAATACTACCCCTCCGATATACCAACTTACCATCCTTCTGATGAGATGGAAGTTCAGAGTGGAACAAACCCCGAAACAGGTACTAAATCCTCTAGTTAGATGAACTGTCACTCCAACCAAAGTCTCTGGCATTTTGGACCGCCACTACCATGTGCCCAAATCATAGCTGGACCAAGTCAAGGACCGATCCATTATTCGGAGGTTCCTGGATTTCCACCATATCGGGGCCCTATGCCAACTGAATCTGAACAGGCAAATGAGATTCGAGAAATACACCGTGCAGTGGAGTAATTCTACACTTGGAATATTCCTGACGAGGAAATGCAGGCATATGTAGCAAATCCTCATCTGTATCCAAGGGAAATGGTCTATCTTTTTCCTTCTGCATCCCCACCAGTAGGATATCCTAACCAACCCAACTCGGTGATGGATGAGTTAAGAAACGAAAGGATCAAAAAGAAAAAGATAGAAGAAATTTATACAACCTTGAATGGGGAATTTTTAAAGAGCTAATTAAGCAGAGATTCTGCCCAATCCATGAAATTGATCAAATTCAAACAAAGCTCTGGAATCATACCAAGTTTTTGGAATACTGTAGACAGGTACCGCACTTGGTCACACCCGAATATAACAAGGTGACCAGGTATATTTACGGTTTACCCAAAGAAATTCGTGATCATGTAAGGTCACACATGCCCGCAACAACCGAGTCTGCAATCGAGCTTGCTGGGTACTTAATGGAAAGCATGATAAGAAATCGTGATGAGGAGAAAAAGATTGTGATTGAGAGGAAACGTGAGAGTGATGATAGAAGGAAGTTTGAGAAAGGAAAGGAGAGGTCGACGGTATTGAATCGACCGCTGTGTAAAAATTGTGGGAAAAGGCATGATGGGAGGTGTTTAAAATCTGCTTCCAAGGTTGATGTGCACAAGTTTGATCCATATTCAACTTGCAACTTCTATAAACGACCGGGACATAAGGAGGAAGATTGCAGGAAAAATTCGATTGTTTGTTTTGAATGTGGTGAGAAGGGTCACTTTAGTGCGGAATGCACTAAGAAGAAAACAGTAGCTGGAGGCGCCAGTGGTAGTGGTACCAGGACTGATAACAAGAAAAGGAACGCCCGCGCGTTTATGCTAAACACTCAACAGGCGGGTGAATTGCCAGATATAATTACAGGTACGTTTCCTATAAATAATGTTTATGCTAGAGTTTTATTTGACTCAGGAGCAAATCAAAGCTTTATAGATTATAAGTTTTGTAAGTTGTTAAATGAACCCTTAGCTAAGTTAAATAATCATTATGAAGTATGATATGCATATAATCCAAGAGGTGGTCATCCCTACATAATGATTCTCTGAAGTTAGGCTGGTATGACAATTTCCTACGAGAAATTCGATCCCTGAGCCTCGGTATCCTTTCTCTTCTAGCCAATTTTTCAAACCTCGACATGTCTGATGTTCGGTTTATTTGTACATATTTTAGTTTGCTAACTTAATCGTTTTAATCGTTAAGTTTAGGAACTTTGGTACTTCATACATGTTTATTGTGTTTCAGGTCATAGGTACTTAACGCACTTAATTTGGACCTGTACAAGCATGGAATGAAGACCCGAGATGTCCAGCACGAAAAACCGAGACATTTATTTGGACTTGCTGAGTAAAGGGACCCATCGCGTAACGCAATGTGTTTGGAAGGCTGGGCATCGCGCTACGCGATGCCCTTCATTTATTACTAGCATTGACTTTGGACCATCGCGTAGCGCGATGGTCCCCAGAATCGTGAAAGTTAGGGTTTGAGTTTATATTACATTTTGACGACCCTAGACGCCATTATTCACTTGCCAGGAGATTTTCAAAGCAGCAAAGAGGGCTACCATCACTTCTAATCATCTCAAGGCATCATACATGTTCTATCACATCATAACCGAAGCCCGAGAGATGCCGAGATGTGGCTAGATCCTTTGAGTCATGCCCGAGATGTAGAGTATTGTATTTAACAGTTTTTCTCATGTATTAAGAGCGAATTACTTGTAACCATCTTTGATTAATCTATGAGTATTGATGTCTAGTATTATTGTGCACTCAGCCAGTTTAGGTTTATTTCGATCAGAACGATTATTGTGCCAGTTGCTATGATAATTGCTTATAGGACTGTGTTGACTAGTTGAATATGATGAAGCATACGTTTCCCTTAGTTGAGTCACACTGGCAGGGACCGTTTGATAACCAGTGCCGTGTGTTAGTGAGCGTGAATGCCTAAGGTTTATCTAGTTAGTCAATCTGTGTTGATCATTGATCGTTAATCTGTAAAGTTGCATGAGCTAGCTGTTTGTTTACTTGCTTGAACCCCCGGGTGTGATTTGTCTTTGTTAATTGCTTTAAAGTTGTTTACTTGTTTAATCAATATTAAAACCAAACTGTTTGCTAGTGTGATCAGCACTTCGTTAATTGAATCACTTCATAATGTTAGGAATCATTTTCACTTCACACTGACCACATACTCCTCGGGTTCGACACCCTACTTACCCTAGCTTGCTTATGTGATTAGGACACTAATTTAATAGTTTTTTACTAGATAGCGACAGTCTAGCATCAAAATGGCGCCGTTGCCGGGGAGTTAGTGCGCTTAGTGTTTTTGTGTTAATTGATTTCGTTGTTTAATTTAGTTTAATTTAATTGTTATTTTTATTTTTAGTGTAGTTTACTTTATTTTCCCATTTTACGCGGGGTGTGTTTGTTGTGCAGGTAACAGGTTTATGCACACTCGCTATTCAGGAAGAAATTCTCCGCTGATTTATGAGCCAGAAATCGAACGGTTAGCTCGGCAGAACTGTGCTCAGATCAGACAGTCAGACATGGAAGGTCAGAATGAAAACCAAAACCCACCGCCCGAGATCAATGTTTTCCAACCCGAACCAAACCCACCGAATAATCAAAACCCACAAAATAATGACCTACCACCACCAATAAACACCAATCAACAATCCCAAAATTCAGCCCGACAATCCAGAAACCGAAACCATGACAGACCCGGGCCATCAGCCCTGAACAATACCCCTCGTCACCGACAGCAGATTATTCAATATTTTGACCATGTCAATATTTATGCTGAAGACGAAGAAAAGGGAGATGAGGAGGAATTTGGGCCAAGAAATGAAAATGCGGGTTTGCGTGTTGAAGAGGTTGATGAACCGGTTAGGGTGAGATGTAACAGGTGGAGGAACAGGAATCTAGATCGAGGTGGTATAGGAAGATATCGGGAGGAACAGAGACAACTGATTCAGGTTAATTGGGGAGGTTTTGAGGAACCGAGGGCCAGACAAAGGAATTACAGGCCTCCGGTTTAGGGTGTTAATAGTCAGTTCAGACCGGCTATTTCAGATGGTGTATCACCAATTGTCCCACTGATGCGTGTTCAGGGACAGCCGACATTTAAATCCCGTCCTACATCAACATAGTTCCCCATTTTCACGGACTGGGATCAGAAGACCCGTATTCACACTTGTCAGATTTTTCAGCTATTTGCGGGTCTCTTGGTGATGGTACTTATGATCAAAAGGAGGTTCGGTTGCGGTTGTTCCAGTTTTTATTAAAAGACAAAGCAAAACACAGGTTCAACTCGCTACCGATGCACCGTATTGAGAGCTGGGCCGAGATGCAGTAGGTTTTCCTTAACGAGTATTATTCGCAGTTGAAGACTAACGAAGCCCGGATGGAGATTCGATATTTTTCACAGTCACCGGGTGAGTTATTTCATGAGGCATTTATTCGTTATAAGGAGATGATCAGGAAATGCCCGTACCACCAGATTGAGTTGTGGGAGTTAGTGAAGTGTTTTGTTAACGGGTTAACTTACGAGGACAGAAAGTATCTGAAATCGTCATGTAATGGGATGTTGTTGAACCAACCAGAAAAGGATGATTGGGATTTCCTTGAGTTTATGTGTGAGGATTCCAAGTCAGAAGCAGCAGCTGAACGAAGACGAAAAGTTAGGACTACCAGGTCCGTTAAATCAGCCTCGAGTGAGTCAGACAGAATTGCAGAGTTGGAACGAGAACTCGCGGGTTATCGAAAGGAGAAGAAGAAAGAGGTTGGTAAAGTCAAGGTGAAATTCCCGGTTTGTTCAGATTGTGGCAAGTTGGGGCATAAGGTTGAAAATTGCCCCGGGTTTGATGATGACGAGTATACTGACGAGGAGGAAGTCAGTTACGCGTACGGGGAGTCCAAGGGCCAAGGGTTTAATTCGAACACTTATCATCCAGGCCTGAGGAATCACCCGAATTTCAAATACGAGAACGCATCGAACCAGTCGAACCCGAACTTTCAGGGGTCCAGTCAGAACCGACAGCAGAACAACTACCGACAGAGTGGTTCGAACAATCATTATAACAGTCGGGGATATAACAGAGATGGTTACCGGGGTAACAGTTCGTCAGGTTATCAGAATCAGGATCAGCAAAAGGGTAGTTCGGGAAATTCAGACGAGTCAATCCATTCAAAGTTAGACGTGTTGTTGAAGGTCGTGACTGATAATCAGAAGGAAACGCAGAGACAATTCGAGTTGAGAGACAAGTCAACAGAAGCAATGTCAAAACAGATTGGTCAGCTTGCAGCAGACATAGCAAAGTTGCAGAAAACCGCGAGTCAGCTACCGAGTGATACCAAAGTGAACCCGCAGCACCTCAGTTCGAGTTCGAATTCGAAGAAGCACGCCAATCAGGTAAGTATTTTAAGAAATGGGAAAAAGTATGATAATAAGGTTGGGGGTCCACCATCTCGGGTCGATAGGGGTGGTGGAAGATATTAATGAAACAGTCATCAGTGACGACGAACCAGAACCGGTTTTAATTGAAAATAATAAAAGTGAAATTAAAATAAACGAACGGTTCTGAAGGATGGTAACAACAATTCTAAGGACACAGGGAAGGCTAAAACCGTCCCCTATCCCGATGCCTTGTTGTCGCCATCAAAGGCGAAGATGGCATCTAAACAGGGCCCACAGCAGGAGGAAATGTGGGAAACGTTTAGACAAGTTAAAATTAACATTCCTCTTTTAGATGCCATAAAACAAGTTCCCGCCTATGCGAAGTACTTGAAAGATTTGTGCACATAGAAACGGAACCGAAAGATCCCTAAACAGATTGATTTAACAGATAATGTGAGTGCAATTCTTTCGGGTGCTCTTCCACCTAAGCTACAAGATCCGGGAACGCCCATTATATCCATTCAGGTGGGTGATTTTAAAATGACACGGGCACTCCCAGATCTTGGAGCTAGCATTAGCATCCTCCCAGGAAGTCTGTACAATCAGATTGTTGAAAAGCTTTCAGGTCAAAAATTCTATTGTTTTTTAAATGGTTATTCGGGTTATAACCAGATAGCTATTCATCCTAAAGATCAGGAAAATACTACATTCACATGCCCGTATGGTACTTTCGCATTCAGTCGAATGCGATTCGGACTGTGTAACGCCCCCGCCACCTTTCAAAGGTGAATGATGAGTGTTTTTTTTTCCGATATGGTGGGGGAGTCTTTAGAAATCTTCATGGATGATTTCTCAATCTTCGGCACATCTTTTGAATCTTGTTTACATCAGCTTGAAAGAGTTCTAGAAAGATGTATCGAAACAAATTTGGTTCTTAGCTGGGAGAAGAGCCATTTTATGGTCCAGGAAGGGATTGTATTAGGCCATGTTGTGTCGAGTCGTGGGATCGAGGTGGACCGAGCTAAGTTTCAAGTTATTTCCACCCTACCTCATCCCAAAAATGTCAAAGGCATTAGATCTTTCCTCGGGCACGCCGGGTTTTATAGAAGGTTTATTAAGGGTTTTAGTGACATCAACAAACCCTTATGTAACCTATTGTTAAAGGATGCCCCATTTGATTTTAATGAGGAATGTGCTAAGGCCTTCGACATTTTGAAACAGAAATTAGTGGAAGCCCCGATTTTGCAATCACCTGACTAGAAATTGCCTTTTGAAATTATGTGTGACGCGAGTGATTATGCAGTCGGGGCTGTTTTGGGTCAACGGGTTGAGAAGAAACCCGTTGCCATATACTATGCAAGCAAAACCCTCTCGGACGCTCAGTTGAATTATACTACAACCGAGAAGGAGTTGCTTGCGGTAGTGTATCTTACATATGGGGTAGCAAAGTAATTGTTTATTCGGATCATTCTGCAGGAATTTGATTTGGAAACCCCGGTTAATCAGATGGGTTTTGTTGTTGCAGGAATTTGATTTGGAGATCCGGGACAAAAAGGGAACAGAAAATGTCGTTGCAGATCATCTGTCCCGGATTGTGCTAGAAGATGGAGACGGGGATGAACCCATAAACGAGTCTTTCCCCGACGAACAGATTTTGGCGGTTTCTCAAAACCTTTGGTTTGCTCATATTGTCAATTTTAAAGTTGCAGGTGATTTACCCGAGCATTGGCCAAGGAGGAAGAAGAAACATTTAGTGTCACAGGCGAAGCAGTATATTTGGGACGACCCCAACCTGTTTAAGATTGGAGCTGATCAAATGATTAGGCGATGCATACCGGAGGAGGATGTTAGATCAGTGTTGGAGCACGCGCATTCGTCTGCGTGTGGTGGTCATTTTAGCGGACAGAAAACCGCTAGAAAATTGTTGACTAGTGGTTTTTATTGGCCAACACTGTTTCGGGATGCTCACTAGTTTACGACACGTTGTTTCAAGTGTCAACAACTCGGGAGTATCTCCAAGAGGGATGAGATGCCCTTGAAACCGATCCTAGTAATTGATATTTTTGATGTGTGGGGGATCGATTTCTTGGGCCCATTCCCGAACTCTTACGGTAATTTATACATCCTAGTGGCTGTTGATTACGTTTGTAAATGGGTCGAGGTGATAGCCACTAAGACAAATGATCACTCTGTAGTTTGTAATTTCATGCAAAGCAACATTTTTTCAAGGTTTGGAATCCCCCGAACTATTATTAGCGATGGGGGCTATCATTTTAAAAATTTTAAATTTGGAAAGTTGCTTAAAAGATATGGGGTGGATCATAGAATTGCAACACCTTACCATCCACAAACGAGTGGATAAGTTGAGGTTTCAAATCGGCAGATTAAACAGATTTTACAGAAAACCATTCGGACGGACTGGAAGGATTGGTCGACTAAGTTGACCGAAGCCTTATGGGCCTACCAAACTGCTTTTAAAACATCGACTGGAACCACACCATATAGACTTGTGTATGGTAAGGATTGCCATTTACCGGTTGAGATTGCACAACGTGCTTATTGGGCTACTAAAGAAGTTAATACTGGCTATGATGATGCAAGTAAAGCTAGGAAATTAGCATTGTGCGAGATCGAGGAGTTGTGGGATGAAGCGTATGAGTGTGCATCGGCTTACATGGCGAAAATGAAGAAAGTTCATGACGCGAATATCCGGTTGAAAAGCGTTGAGATTGGTCAAAAGGTGTGGTTATACAACACTAGATGAAGCTTTTCCCGGGGTAAGTTGAAGAGTAAATGGACAGGCCCATTCTTGATTGTTGGAGTTGGTAATCATGGGCAATTTGAGATCAAGGACTTTGATGACCACATTCGGTAAGTGGTAAATGGCTATAGGTTGAAGCCATACTTAGAGATGGATGATATTCACAAGATGGACAAAGAATCGATGAGCTTCATTGTGACCTCACCGGTTTATGAGGATAATTGAAGCATGTGAGGCATTGTCAAGCTTTAGACACGCAATTCAGTGCTAACAAGGAGGCAACCCGGGTTTGTAAGTGTGTTCCATTGTATTTTCTGTTTGTCGAGTCGTTGTTTGACTTTTGTCTCGAGTTATGTGCAGCAAATCCCAAGTGTGGGGAGGCTTTTGGTAAAGTGTGCATCAGGGAGGTTCGATAAGCATTTGGTTAAATTCACGTCAATCTAGGTACGCAGTGCAAATTCCGACTTCGGAAACGTGTTCAGGGTGATGTCGGGATGTCGAAAAGTGACCGGGTCGGAAAATACCTGACCCAAAATTTGGAAAAACTTTCTGTTCTCTAGGTACCATCGCGCTACGCGATGGCCCTAGAAGGTTAACCATCGCGCTACGCAATGATTAACTTGACATCCCAGACGTCTGACGTTATCGCGTAGCGCGATGACGCCAGACCAGCCATCATCACGCTACGCGATGGTGGCCAAACCCTAATCTAACCAATTTGGGTCGCGTAGCGGGACGATGTGGTTCATGACCCATCGCGCTACGCGATGGGTCACGGATATTCCGAATTTTTTTTAATTTAATAATATAAAAATAATAATAATATATGTGTATACATTCACCCCCACCGCCTCTTCACTTTCACCACCGTCTCTCTTCTCTTTCTCACTCCAACCATCGCCGGCCACCGTACCCTCCACCACCGCTGTTCATCATCTCCATCATCATCATCCATCCATCTCCGTTACCAATCTCACTACCCCAGTCACACCACCGCCACTGTCTTCTCACCACAGTCGCTGTCTCTGCTTCACCGCCGCCCTTCACCAGTCTCTCCACCATCCACTATCATCATCGTCTGGCCGACCACCGTACACTATTGTTCACTGTTCTCATATTCCGTTGTCTTGTGCTTTCCAAATCCTCGAGATAAGCGTGATTGATTGATTATTTTGATTTTGATTTTGATTTGATTTGGGATTCAATGTGTCATGGTGTTCAGGTTATGTCAAAGTGTGTAGGTGTGTGAGTTAATCGAATTGTGAGTCCGGTCTAAGTTTAGATTACCAGTGATTGTGAACTTGGTTAAATCGATGGTTAGGATTGAGAAGTTTGAAGGTTAGTTTATGTTACCGGGTTTTGGCGGGATTGGTGTTGTCTCGGGTTATATTTAAATGAGGTGTCGGGTCGGGGTTTGTAAATCGAAAATAAATATAATAATAATAAAAGTAAAATAAATAAAGAAATTTTTTTTTAAAATTTTAATATTATAATATTATTTTAATATAAAATGTATAAAACTTAATTTTAATATCTAATATATACAATATCATATTATAATAACATTTTAATATTTTATTTAATACTAATAATAATATTAACAATATTTGCTAATATATTAATATAATTTAACATTATAACAATAATTCATAATCTAATATAATAAAATTTTAACAAATTTTAATTGCTAACAATAGCATTATTAAAAATATCTTTTCTTAAAACATACTAATTTAATATATATACATAATATTAATTAATTAACAAATTTTAATAATATTTTAATATAACATAAAATTTTAATTTAATAATATTATAATAATATAAATGAATGTCGAAACCTGACCCGCCCGATTCTGTGAGTCCCGAGTTGAGTTCGTTGAGTTGCACGTTTTTCGAGACAAATTGTCAGTCGTGTCTGTTCGGTCGAGTCAGTTTTGGTCGAATCGAGTCGTGTATAGTGTGTTGTCTCGGGATTTTGAGCATTAATCATATTTAGGTTATCCGCCCGTACTCAATCTCCATTCGGGCGGAGATACCTGGATTTATTTTTGATGTTAATAGGATATCCCGATTTTTTCTCGTTTTTCGTGTCTTTTATTGATTTTCCATCTGTATCATGCAGTATGTCAGACGTTTCGGGACCTTCGTTAGGCGCCGCTAGGCGCAAGAGACAGAGACCAGCCGGCGCGGGATGACGTGGTCCCGTAGCCCGACCGAGAGGTTCTCCAGAGCCCCCACAGCCCGTAGTGCGCCCACGACGGGTCATCAGGTACGATGGGGATGAGATCCCGATCACTCCCGATACGGCTCGGGAGTGGATCGTGGGGGACGGTCTCCAGATCCCTCATATCATTCTTCGATTCACTCCTTTGTTGGAGGAGCAGACATTGTATCATCGTTTCGCGGCGATGCAACTGTTCCGACATCGGACAATCGACTGGCCACTACTCTCTGCAGTGGACCAGGAGGTGGCCGTCCGGGCAATGTCGATCGGTGGGTCCAGGTCCTCACGTGTGACTCGGCACAGTACGTCGAGCTCACACGTGAGTTCTTTTCCTCTTTCAGACACACACCCACCGATTTCTCCGAGCCCTGTGCGGTGTCTTTCGCCTTGGGACGGCAGACTTTTGAGATGTCGGTACCTCAGTTTGCCGTCGCCACTGGCTATTACACCGAAGACGAGATGCTGACCCCGACGTTCCTTACGAGCGTCCGGGGTTATACTCTACTATCGCAGACCGATCAGGAGTTTTGGCTGACCGAGGCCTAGTTGGGCCAGTTCTGGGAGACGATAGCGGGCGGGGCCCACTCGAGCACCGTTGTCGAGTCATCTATTAAGGACACCGTCCACCGTTACCTTCATCGCATTGTTGCTTGCTCTATCATGGGCAGTCATTCGGGCCACGATAAGTGCAGTAACATTGATCTTTTTTCTTTGCTATCGATGATCACGGGCCGGGAGGCCAATATAGCGACGCTGCTTCTTGCGTCGTTCTCCCGGAGCTGTGGTTGGCAGGGTCGGTCAGCCCAGTTGGCTTTGGGGTCGTATATCACTCGTATTGCAGAGCGCCTCGGGGTATTCGATCGTTACCCGCTTGATTATTCTACCCGAGGGTCTGCTACGACCCCATACGATTTGGAGGACGCCCGGAGGGCCGGGTACTGTGAGCTTCATGATCCACCCACTCTCGTCTCGGTCCGACAGGGGTCCTCAGGCACCACCACCTTCGGGGATAACCGCGGCTGTCGCACTTCAGATGGGTATCCCGACACATCGACAGCCCGTCCATGTCCCCCATATTATGAGACCCCAGCAGCAGCACCCTCTCCGCCAGCCACAGCAGCCGTAGCCGCCAGTCACACTCGAGAGCATACATCAGTAGCAGATGGAGATGCGGGCCCACATGGCCCGCCAGGACGAGTATTTTCGCATATTATTTACTCATCTGCAGGTACCGATCCCAGCATCCTTACAGATACATCAGCAGGCTGGAGATCAGGCGGAGGCGTCAGGGTCGGGTCAGGATGCTGATCAGCCTGACCCAGCAGGAGGTGATTAGACAGTTGTTCAGCAGACGCTGGTTACCGTTTTTGGATGTTTTTCCATTTATTTTGTTTTTATTCATATGATCTGTATAATATTAAACTTGTATGGGTAACCGGTTGGGTAACGGTTGTATATATATTTTGTGATGTTTGTTTGATGTATTTGATTTGTAGATTTGTATATATTTGTTTATATGTTTGTGTTGCTTTTAGAACTTTGTGGGTGTGTTTACTATAAACCCTCACGAGATCTCACTCATCCACCCGGGCTACCGGGGGGGTTTAAAGGGCTTGTTGTAATCGTGATTCCTACGAAAGTGAGTTAGGTCTTTTATTATTTTTAATTAATTAACAAAATTTTTATGAAATTGACTCGGCTCGGTAATGATTTTATAATATAATAATAATAATATTAACTCCGAAAGACCTAAGTACTATATTTGTGAGTGGTTGCTTATACATGTCTCGAGATTTGTGCGGAATTGGTTATACAGTATTGGTCAGTGGTGGAGACGTGTGTCACGAGTGTGTTGAGATTTGTGGGCCGAGTTTAGCATTGCGTTGTCATTATTATCAGGTGATTTCAGTTTCATAAACTATTTTGTTATTTTTATTTTAGTTGTTAGAAATGTAATTGTATAATTTGTTTTAGTTCATCACATTTGTTCCCCGAGTTTTTAACTGGTCAAACTGTCAGTTCAACCCCCGTCCCCCAAATGATTATTAATTGTTTTATTATTTTAACATTGAGGTCAATGTCAACCTCAAGTGTGGGGATGGGGGAAAATTGAAATTTTTTAGCCCGATAGTACCTCGAACAGTATTCAAAAACCTAAGTTATTAACTGTCACTTATTGTTATTAATGCCAAGTTAGAGGTTTTTGGTCATGGTTGGTTTTTCAACTTCTCGATAGTTTTCCCGACAAATGTTTTTAAAATGAGAAGTTGAAAATGGAATCGTTTAGGGCGGGATAACGAGTCAAGGGGACGGGTATACATGTTTCATATCAGCAGCCTATATTTCCAGACATATTGTGAGATTAGCCCCTATACTTAATACACATATTATATAATAGATATAAAACATGTCTTGTCATTTATTGAGGGAAACCGGTATTTTTTACAGAATTAGAACTTGCTTGTCACATGCTTTTCGAGATCTTAATACCACCAACTGTATAGAGATTAGGGCTTTAGAAAACCCGTTCCGTACATATTTTCCTCACTAAATAAATTCCTTGCCCAATATTATCCCCTAGGAGCCCGTTTGGACTATATTCCTTTTTCGTTTGTTAAACTGAACATTACACACCATTTCAGCCTTGGCCTTTATTTTATTTTTATCCTTGTGATGAAATCCAGTTCGTTATCGAGTTGTATATATTTTGAGTTGTACGTAGTCAGATGAGTTGTAAAGTTGTCAAGTATGAGTTGTAATTATCAGTTATTTCAGTTATTATTATTATTAAAAAAAATTGAAAAATAAAAAAAAAGACAAAAAGAAGTTATCAGTTTGGTATTTCAGTTATTATTAGCAGTCGAGTATGTAAATAGCAGTTGATTGTGTAATCAGTCCGTTTGTATTCGTGAGTCTGTATATTGGTTTGTTTAACTGGGTTTCATCCACCTAAGTCACTAAATATGCCTAATCCGCACCCAAACCTAAGCCACAGCAAAACCCTTAGTCCGAGTCTTTATGCAACCGGTGGTTAATGGGTGGAGATAAGACTGACCTGCAAGCATATTAAGTTGTAACTCATATTAGGTATTTGAGGGCAGAGACATATACTGGCACATCTTTTGCTAGTCCAGATATTAAACCGAGAGGAGTGTTGATAGTGTGAGGGGTGTGAACATATATGCTCTAACCAGAAGCAAAGTACACTTGTCTGGGTAATTCTATATTTTTATGGTAGCATTAACTTTATTTGTGGATTGTCAATTTAGAAAGTGTACATATTTTAGTTTGAATGTGATGTTCGGTTTATTTATACATATTTTAGTTTGCTAACTTAGTCGTTTTAATCGTTTAGTTTAGGAACTTTGGTACTTCATACATGTTTATTGTGTTTCAGGTCACAGGTACTTAACACACTTAATTTGGACCTGTACGAGCATGGAATGAAGACCCGGGATGTCCAGCACGCAAACCGAGGCATTTATTTGGACTTGCTGAGTAAAGGGACCCATCGCGTAGCGCGATGGGTTTGGAAGGCTGGGCATCGCGCTACGCGATGCCCTTCATTTATTACTGGCGTTGACTTTGGTCCATCGCGTAGCACGATGGACCAGGACAGGAGACCATCGCACTACGCGATGGTCCCTAGAAGCGTGTTCCGGCTCACAAACAATTTGCTCTATACTGCTTGTTAAATGCTCCTCTCGATCTTTGGTCAACCAGTCGCTCAATAAATCCAAATTCTTATTCATTTTTCTAACTGCTTCATCAAATTCTATTATATGTTGCTCAGTTCTAATTCTACTTTCCTCTGGATCCCAACGATCACAACATTTTTGCAACAACTCATCATTGAACCTGGCGAGCTCATGGATAGATGGTGATTGGCATTGAGGCTCACACGGTTACGAGTTTGGTCGATGATCATCATACTCGTATGTGCGACCCCCTTGTGAATAATAGCAATCATGTGACCAATGGGGTCCACCACATATCTCACAACAAACTTCCCTAAAACGATCCCGATGACTATAATTGTATCCATGCTGGCGGTTCCTGTAGTAATGCTCCATAATAATCACTGCAATGGACACTTAAACAAAACGGATCACGGGCACTAGATAAATATATAAATAAAAATATTTACTAAAAATTTAAATATATATATAAAAAAATAAAATAAAAGTATATAATATAAAATAATAATAAAAAATTTACAAAAATTACTGGACACACTAAAATGATTCACTAAGACCTACTAGATGCTAACAATTAGACACACAAATAAGACCAATTAATCAATTAAGTATATCAATCAAAGCTAGTTTTGCTATCACCTAAACTAGACTCTGACTAATAACTTAATTAAATAGATTTAATTGTTTTTGTGTTTTTTATTTATTAACTATAAACTAAAAAATACTTAAACTAAAATGACACTAACACTAACAGACTTTAAGGCGAACTCAAAGATAGGAGAAGCACTACCTAGGTTTAGAATCCTACTTGTGAATCTTGGATCTATGTTGGATATGGAAACTATTATGTAACCGGGATATTAAAATACGGCACCCTTAGACAACCTAGTGGATCCTTGATCATTCTCCGGGTGTCACCTAAAAGGAAACCTAGGGGTCGTGTAAACTTACCGCTTGGTCGGATTACCTCTCAGTCTCTCCAACAATACTAAAGTACCCTAAAAGATAGATTACATGTCAGTCTCACTATCTCAATACACCCTAAAGTGCAAGGGGTAACCTAAGAACAATCAATAAAAAACGGAATTACAATGAAACTAGGGAAATCTAGGAAAACCTCATGTCAGGGTGTTCTAGCCTAAACACCTAATCCCAAGGACAACCCGACTATCTATTACCTCTCAGTCTCTAGATAGGTAGAATATAAAATCTTAATAAATCACCAATCAATGTTCCTATGGATTACTACGTCTAGTAAAACCATAAAATAATCATAAACACACAGTAAGAGACCTAAATATGCGTCTATAACTGAAAGACTTTCAACAAGAAACATACAGAACAAAGATCAATAATAAATCAAAATTATATATGCAAACACATCAAATTAATTATAAAAAAAATTCTTTACTTTAGTATTATCCAACACTAGAAACCATAAACCAATAAAAATCCGCAAATCACAAAGTAGTCGTCAAAAACCTAGGTAGCTAGGGGTTTTAGCCAACAACCATACTCAAGAATAAAACATAATAATTAAGTTCAACACCCAAGTTCATAATAAAAAATATTAAAATCAAACCAAAAGAACCGTGTTCAATTGAGTAGGTGTAAGCCCGAACACCTTGAAGATAATCCTGACTTGTGGCCGCTGTTCTTCCCTCTTTCTCCAAACCACTACCGACAATAATAATGATATTCTTTCAAGACAACTTCCCTCCTAATCAAAATACAATCCCACGGCTGCCTTTTTTCTTTGTATTAATATTTGTGTTTTGTGGCTCCGCCATGTCTTTGACTTTTGTCCCTTAGGGCCGGCTTGCGCCACAAGTCCCCCAAACTTCCGTAGGGTTCCAAAAAATAAAACCAATCCTCCTCTTTTGATGAAAGTCGGTTAAATTAAACCATGAGTAATATGGGCTTCTGACTTCACAATTAGTGGATTGTAATATATTAATTGTAGCTGCATTTTAAGTTGATATCACGTGGGCCTGCATAATTGTTTGTGACTTAATATAAATTCTTGAAAGCATTTATCAGTTCTACGGCCCAGACTCATCATCTACTAAACATGAAAAACTTCATGTTATTCTCACAACATTAATATATAACTTCACAAAAAAAATAGATTACTTTGATTTTAGAACAATTTACGTAATATAGATTATAAAATCTACTTTGAGTTAAAATAGTGGTCAACAGTAATAAACAAAAAGTATCACTTGTCGGTTTCAAATGTAGTTTAAACACCTCATTTTAACTTGTTGTCTTTAGAAACCTTTAAAATCATTGTATGAACCACTTGAGATCAAAATTTAATAAAACTAACTCAAAAGTCACTCAAAGTGTAGGAAATATTTATATTATTAATGTATCAGTGTGTCGCGCTAGAGAGTTATGCTTTGTAGTGGCACAACGACTGCCAAGTGACAGCCGACGGTATGGTTTTCTAAGAGAACGTTCAAGCCAAACTCTGAAGATAGCGTGAATCCGATTAAAAGAACATAATCTAATCGGAATGAAACAACATGACTCTTCAAGTTAGAGAGTGCAATGACCTAACCCACAATAAAATTTTCAAATTTTCGTTCCATAAGAAAAATGACAATAGTCAAGATTTTATTAATAAAATGTTTTATGGAGGCTTAAGATGACTATTGACTAACATTTTTTTATTATTATAACCATTTCACACGCGCATGTACCGTGTACCACATGTCGTATTCAAATTTGGATAATGTTCCTTGGTTGTTATCAAATAGTAATTGAAAGTCCATTAGTTATTGCATAAAAATTTGTGGTCTGTACTTTAAAGCAATTTTGTCCTTAATCAAAAATTTTATATGGTTTGTGGCGATACAATGAAGGCATGAAGCTACGTATTAAGAACTCCTTATGGACGTTATCAATAATGCACTTTTTTGGTACAAGCCGATTGAATATTGAGTTACTATATATTTGAAGTAACTAAAAATCATCTTTGGATTCTTACAAGATTGTCTAGTAATCTGGTATATGAAAAAAGTGATTTTCGGTTACATGGTTTTTCATGATCTATACAACAATGGGACACATCACAAAACAAAAGTTTTGTCATCGTTTCAGCTAGATGTGGTTTCTTATTTTAGTAAAATGACGGATCAACGACAATTTGTTTCTCCGGCAAATACAAAGTTACAAACCATGTCAACAATTAGTAAGAGTATTTGTGGTTGCTGATATCTAATCTAGTGAAAAGATCAAAGTTTACAAACTCATCATTTTTATGTTTCCATTAATGTTTGATAGGTCGAGAAGGAAATGGGGTTTTGGTGATCTAACGTGCAGAAATACCTAAATGAACCTAGACGACTGTATAAACCGTCAGGACTATTTGTGTACAACTATAACCTCTAAATCAAACTGTAGCAACTCTTTAACCACACTTGTGTGACTCAACTGACGCAATCGTGCAACACAAATTCTTGAGCCACCATCCAATCTTAGTCGTCCCTGAAAGAACCAAAGTATTGCTAACATGACCATAAATGGTTATTGTTGAAAATGTAAGACTAATGACTATGTCGTGGAGCATGATTAGTTAATGAAACGTGTCATCATGTCACTGCCACCTAGGCGGTGGAGCATTAACTAACAAACTCGTAAATAATGTGTAGTGAGGGGACTTTAACTAACCAAGTATATAATCATTTTGGTTTTTATAAATATATGGTTGGATTAAAAAGGTTTACTCTCATTGGTTGTATTTGATTGTGATCCCACCACAGTAAGCCACTTTGCTCGTTTCTTCAGTAGCGCTCCAAGAGGTTAAAGATGGGTTTGGCGCCTGCTAAAAGGGGATGAAATGGTTTTATTGCAAAAAAGGTGAGGTGGCAGAGACTAGAGAGTGGCACCACCCACCTCACCACAACACAACACATGGGCTAAATGTGGCTCTTTGTAAGGACCTGTTCCCGGGAGCCCTACTTTGGCGTTGAATTTACTCATAAACACAGTCCTAAAGTGTCACACCCCGACTTAGGGCCTAGGTGCAACACCCGTTAGTTGGTATATGTTTTGAAAATATATCAGAGTTGCGGGTTTGTTTCAGCGGAAGTTTTTAAAATATAATAATCATTTATAAAATATCGGGTTAGAATACCCATTTGAATATTTGTATAAAATATCAGCGTAAGTCTTTTCAGATAAAATATTATATTGAATACTCGAGAGTTGAATACCCGTTTTGATATTTCAATTACATGTCATACCAAAAATATAATTGTTTATAATATTTTGAATAAAATATCCGAGCCATCAGATCACCTCTAATGACTATGTCTCCAATCTTCTATCAGTCTTGCCTGTCATTTCTATACTTTGCAGTTTCCCTGTAATGTGGGGGAAAAATACGTCAGCACAAAGCTGGTGAATCGTTGACCCAATAAAACAGTTTATAACAGTCGTTAAATACAAACATAGTTTTCTGTTCACAATCTCAGCAGGAACGCCTGTCCATTCCCGGGATTTGTACCACTACCCTACACACACAATTCAAAGGTTCCCCGAATTACATAGCCCCTGTTCGGAGACAGCCTTCCCCTAGGCTATGTAACCCTGTTGGAAAACTGGTTATGACTGACTTGGTTTTGTATACCAATTATCAATTATGTTTGGATCCAGACACATGTGTATTCGGTCTGAGTTGCTTTTTATTATCTATTTTGTATTATAACGATTTTAGAGACACGTAATCTCATGCAAACATTTATCAGACTCTTTGCAATAAACAACCTGTTTACTACAAGAGTAAAATCAGTTCAGAAGGTTTAGCGTATTCACCTGGTGTTGTCAGTTCGGTGACGTTTGAAAACCTTTCATGTCAGTATGTTGTTAACCTATATTTGTAATAGGTTTGCATAAATATATTTTTGATTAATCAGCAGACCTTAGGTCTGATCAGCAGACTTTAAGTCTGATTTAACTTAGCAGACCTTAAGTCTGGTTTTGCATAGCTTTAACCTTGACAAATCATTCGTTTGTATAAAACATTTGGATTTTTAGTCCTTTTGTTTATTTATCAGTTATATGCCAGGTTTCTTCTTTAGGAAGAAACATCTATACTAGGTTTCTTCTTCAGGAAGAAACATTACTTTATCTATAATCGTTGTATGAGAATGCTTACGTTTCTTAATAATGAAGAAACAATAATTTGTCTATAACCCTTGCTTATGAAAAGTTATATTATGCTTATCAGTAATCAAGGTTTGGGCTATACCCCCGACTATGGTCTATGCCATAATAATAAATAATAACTTAATCAGAACCCCTACCTCGCACGGGTATTTCGGAGTTAAATGCCTATGACTGATCAAGTGGCATTTCTACTCTATATCGCATAGTAGAGCTTAAACCGTCAGAACTTCGGAGCTTGGCATGTTCCACGAGATCGGCACGCAAACCGAGACTAGTGTGTGTGAGAAAGTGTGTTTTTGAGGTGTGTAATCTAATGCCGTGAACCTCCCATTTTATAGCCGAATTTGGGTACCATCGCGTAGTGCGATGGCCCCTTAGCTTAGGGCATCGCGTAGCGCGACGCCGCAATTGTTGAGATGCTGCCACGTATTGACACGTGGCACCGGTTGCTTAATGGGGTCATCACGCAGCGCGATGCCCGTTGATCCCTGGTCATCGCGCAGCGCGGCGCCCCCTTTTTTTTCTTGAATTAAAACTTTTCGTGGAAACATAAAATACCAACCAATATATTACAAATCATTAAATCTTGTCATAACATAAGTTAACTTGTCTTAAATATAACATAATGATTCATATTATTTCTTCCCAAGATGTCAGTCTTCCAGTCCAAACTATGTGCCCTCCTCAAGCCAGCTCCTTTAACCTATTTACCTGCGTGCATACTAAAAGTCAGCTACGCCGAGTGAGTTCTAGTTAATCAATTAACATACATTACATTCATTTACTTACTCATACGTGTCCGAAGATACGTATTCGTACCTTACTTACTATTACTTCTTTCATACATACATTACATACATGCATACGCATTTACATACTTTCTTTCATAATTCCCTATGGTATACCATAAGCTATTCTAACTCTACCATCACAGATATTATTAGGGTCCGGTCCCTTCTGTCTCAAATATTATTAGGTCTGGTCCCTTCTGTCTCAGATATTGTTAGGGTCTGGTCCCTCTGTCTCGAATAACCATACAAATATAGAACCATGACTGTCTCATCAATCATCCATACATTCTATCATATGTGCATACTTTACTAATCTTCTAGTTATGTATATAAATATGTATACATGTTCATTCATATAAACATTCTATAATAATAACATTCAATACATAATCATACACGTATCATACACTTACCACTCAAGTAAATGTATTACCTATCACATAAGAGTATGCAGACCGCCCCGAAAAACATCACAGAGTAAAGGGGCTAGAACTCACTTGTAGTCGGTTTTATCTCGGGAGTTAAGTCCAATGCCCTTCCTTAGCTGCGCACAGCTAACTGTATAATAATTATAAGTATTAATTAACTACTTCTAAACAAGTCTTACTTCGAGGTTAGTGAAGCCCTCAACTATGGGGGTCCGGGGGCAGCGCCCCTGGTAGCGGGGTCTAGGGGCGGCAGCCCCTAGCAGGGTCCAAGGGGCAGAGCCCTTGGTTGGGGTCGAGCTGCCAGGTCAGCTTGGAAAAATTTTGTTTTCGTTAATAGGCCTTTATTAAAAATGCATCAGAAAAATAAATCGGGTTATGTTTCACAACAATTTGGATCGCATGTAAAACCAATCGCATGGGAACATTTTAGTCGCATCGAAGTGGGGAAATGAATCGCATCGCATGAAAAAACAATTCCCATCGCACGAGCAAACGAATCGCATCGCATGAGAAAACAATTCGCATCGCACGAGCAAGCGAATCTCATCGCATTAGAAAACAATTCGCATCACACGAGCAAATGAATCACATCGCATGAGAAAACAATTCGCATCACACGAGCAAACGAATCACATCGCATGAGAAAACAATTCGCATCGCATTCTTTAAATGAATCGCATCGCATGGCTATGCGATGCGATTCTGTACCGTGCGATCAGAATCTCGTGTTCTTCATTTTTTACCATTTTCCAGCCATTTTCCTCCGTGACCCTTCCTTATGACCCGATTTCACTCCCTTTTATGGGTCTTGGGTCGTACCAATTTTGTCTACCCGTATTTTACAAGGTCCGAACATCACCTTTTTGTCCTATATCGCACCCGGTGGGTTACGGTCTACCAAGTTACGTTTTTATTACATCCTACAGCCCGATCTATCGTTATATCAGTTTGTATGTCGAAACCAGCCTTAAAAACTTAACCTTTTAGCCAAAACTCACCTTACGGTCTCGGGTTTGGGTTCGGATTTGAACAACCCGAAGATCTGGTAGTGTTTCTTGTTACTTGAAGATGTTAGGTCACGAATCTTCTTGTTTCTCTTGGGTTTTTAGAAGAATGAGAGATGAAGAGAAGTTGTGCGTGTTTTGAGTGTGTGTAGGAAGAAAAGGAAATGGAGAGAATGAGAAGTGTTTGAGGAAGTTTGGTGTTTAAATACTCTATCCTATGGGCCTTGGGCCCGTAGCCACTCTCTCAAGCCCATACAGAAATCCTAAGCCTACCACTTAATCTCCTGATAACTTAACAAAGTTAACAACGACACACATGAAATAATATAATTCTCATTTACTTATTACTTTTAAAATACGGATGTTACACTCTTAGATGAATCATAATGTTAATGATGTGGGTATGCATATATATACTAAAAAATACTTTGTCCAGCTTCAAAATATTTCCAACAAGGTCTACCATTACAAGATAGACTCGAATGTTTAAAAAGACGTATACAAGGGGACGAATCACTTGGTGTGCTATTTCACTATGAATCTTATCGTGGTGAAAATGCCCAACTATAAGTCTATAACTACGTTAGGAATTGTTGAACCAAAGTCATTAACCATCTACATGTATGTGTTCAACAAAACACCTCAAGAATGTCTTTCATCTCATTCGTTTGATTTCTCATAATTTTTTAAACTCAAATTAATTCCCTAACATAAAGTTATAATACCTTGCAATACTCCATACACGTTCTCATTATCTACTTTCACCTGATCCTGAGATTTGGTAAAAAAATAAAAAATAAAAAATAAAATAAAAAAAACAACTGTCAAGAAAAAGTTTGATAATGGGTGATATATATGGGCTTATTGGACTGACCGTTGAATATTTTCTATTCGATTGTAATCTGGTAAAGTGCAATTTAGGGAAAATCAAGAATATATGTATTCATTTCGGTTGTGAATAGCAATAACCAGTATTTGTTAGAAGCAACATATGATTTAACTAAACTAATCAATCAGCATATGTTACCTAGTGAAAATATTACATAACACCCTCTTTTTCTCATGAAATGGTTGGTATGCATCGAAGATATGGTCATTGTATATATAGGTCATGTTACCTTTCATTTGGGCACGGATTAAACCTTCATAAAGATTCATTGGTAACCACCGTGAGATAGATAAAAACCGAATCATCATGACTTGAACGTTGAACCAACATAACCCTATGAATGAAAGGAATTGTAGACCCATGAGCCGATGACGACGACAAACCATAAATCAAACCAATGTGACCATCACAATCCATATGAACTCGTAATGAGTGTACTCATCTTTCAAGATTTGAATATAACCTTAACAAAGTAAAAATTAAAAATTAAAAATTAAAAATAACAAAATATTTAAAATTAAATATCTCAAAGTTCATGAGACCAACCAAGGCCCCTGAATAAATTTTGGGTGATTCATTTCCGTCGGTCACACTTTGGTTTGGGCGAGGGCAGCTTCTACATATGAAAAACAAGCTAACCGATCCAATTAACCTAAAATAAAACCAAAGAAACAACTGATACGGTTTATTCGAGACAACTGAAAATCCACCAACAATACGAGGGAAAAGAAGAAGAAGAAGAAGAAAAGCCAGATAATTTTGTGATTATAACGTTTAACAATATTTAAAGGAAACTAAAAGGATATATATAAACCTAAAGAAAAAATTCAAATTCAAATTCATATTCAAACTAATAAGATAGAAGGAAACTAGATTATTGTTAGTCGAAAATTCCATCCATCATCATGTCTTTTAATCTTCAAATCTTGAAATTAGATGGGATTACAGGTCTCACTTTTAAACCAGGCCCTTGCGGTATTTGAATCGCATCAAAAACCCTATTCGGTTCAGGTGATCATACTTAACTAAAACAACTAGGATTTTATTTCTTTATATGTGCCAAACCACATGTAAGAAACCAAGATGTAGATTTACTTTTGACTCATGCCTTGAGTAAGCCAAAAGCAACCATGGTCCATGTTGGTTTGATACCTTGCTTGCATTAAGCTTTCTAAACCTACCAAAGCTATTCCAAAATCCTTTCTGAAGAGGTATGCACCCGCCTTAACATCGAGCGGGGCGGGTCAACTCACAAGATATAGACAAGAGGCTTGAAATCAGGATGTCATGAAGGCACAAAGCCAAAACCTATGCACATGGCGCATATCACATATGCTCACGCATATCACATATGCTCACGCGTATCACATATGCTCACGCACCATATATGCTCACGCATATCACATCTGCGCGTGGCGCATCTGCGCGTGGCGCATATCACATATGCTTACGCATCATATATGCTCACGCATATCACATCTGCGCGTGGCGCATCCGCGCGTGGCGCATATCACATATGCTCACGCATATTACATATGCTTGCGCATATCACATCTGCGCATGAAACATCTGCGCGTGAGAATAAAGAGAAGACCTCGCGCATCCCCAGGATAGGCGCATATCACACATGCACATAATCAACCTCGTCCTTATCCAAATCAAGATAAGGACAACCATGATTGTGCTCATCAGACAACCTTCCAGAAGGTATCCTTTAAGGAATAAAGAATATGCTGATGTTGACAGCTGCCAATGAAGGGTGGACAACTCAGCAAAACCCATGTGCTACCACGTGATTGCACATGGGTCAGGTGAAATACCTTGGTCAGAGAATAATCAATGAAAAAGCGCCAGGTGTCCTAAGGACACGTGGCGCGAAGCAATAGGAGGAGGCCAAAAAGGCCCTAATTGGGTCTGAGCCCAATCATTGGAAACCCTAACACTATAAATACCACACCACCTCCACAAGGGGAGGTAAGCAAGAAAGTACACTCAAAATCCTTACTCACTTTCAGATTATTATTATCTTCTCCTACAATATCTTATTCTCACACCGGAGGGTTACCCCAAAGAGGACCCCTCTGTCCCTTTCTGAGGGGTAAGTTCACGGTGTTGCTCGTTTTGTAGGTGGAAGAATTCATACCCCGGAAAACCATCGGTGATATAGCATACTCATTCCCGAGGAAAGTTGATCGTCTACTAGCTAGTCGAACCACGTTTCTTCATTGGCGTCATCACCTGTTACAACGACAACAAAACCACTATCTCACCAGTTCTCTCTGAAAATCTTCACCATGGTTTCCGGTGTTCGAAACAGCGATCAAGTTCTGGAGGATAATGAGCTTGAGGGTGTTAATGAGGGACATCAGTTTCTGAGGGCGCCGCATGATACTGCGCGCACCACCAGTAACCATCCCTTCATCACAACACCTCATAGCCAGACTGAAACTCCTCCAGACGATCTCACGTTCCAAAATCTGACTGGTGCAAAACAAAAAGGACCAATGGGTCCGGAAGTTGAAACCAATGACCCTAAAGAATGGCTCATAAACGAACAACGGCGTTTAATGGACAAATACAATGAGCTGGTCAAACACAAAAAGTTAGCTGATTTAACACAAAGGCTCGCATTTGATAAACAAACCATTCAGGGAACAACAAAAAGGGCGCGCGCCGGAAGATGGTCACTCTGTTCACACCGAACACGCTGATTTAAGTGATGAAGAAGTGCACAGCATGAGGAAGACGCGAGATACTCATGCAGGAGGCTCACAGCTCCGCGCGCACATGAACATAGCGCCTGGAGCCAAAGCCGATATGGATCTATACACACCGTACAACCCACCAGCGAGAGGGCAAGTGGACGTAACCACACCGTATAGGCCAGCCATCTTGGTGAAGCATTCAAAATTCACTGAGCGCATCGCGAAGGCTCCCATTCAACACAAAACCAAGATGCCAAGTGGTTTGGGCAAGTACGATGGCACAACAGATCCAGACGATTTCTTACAAGGTTTTTACAACACTGGAAACCTAGAAAGCTGGACGATGCCAACGTGGTGTCACATGTTTGCTCGCTGCCTCACGGGCGCAGCGCGTGTCTGGTTCGAAAGCTTGCCGACAGGACAAATTGATGGGTTCGAAGAGCTATTGGAGAAGTTCCAGGCTCACTTTGTACAGCAGCGCCGACACATGCGCGACCCCGATGACATCATGCACTGCGTGCGCAGGAATGATGAAACCATTGAAGACTACATAACTCGTTTCAATCAGGAATCTCTTGCAATTGGAGGTATCACTGAACAGCTCTTGCGCGTGGCCTTTATACAAGGTGCGCGCAGTGATCAACTCCGCAGAGCTCTCGTGAGCAGAGATGGCATGCCAACTACTTGGGCTAAGCTTATGGAAGCATCGCGAGTCTTCGCGCGAAATGAAAAACAAATTGCCCAAGACAGAGCAAGAGATAGAGGGCATCAAACAGAAGCACCACGCAACAATGAAAGGAGGGGCAAACAAAACTCCGTATGGTCCAGGTTGCAATAAACCAGTTATTCTCCCGCAGAGAAGCAAGCGCAACCAAGTTCACCCCAGCCCCAAAAAGACATTCGTAATCGCGGAGAAGGTGACAAGAGGGAAGGCGGCAGAGAGCCTAACAGACCTCTGCCAAGAATATGGACTCCCCTCACCAAAACGCCTTCGCAAGTGTTAAGCACAGAGAATGTCTAGTTTAAGAGCCCCAAGCCATTACTCCATAAGGGACCACCAAACAGTGGCAAGTATTGTGAGTTTCACAAGTCCACAGGGCACAACACCGATGCATGCCACCATTTGAAGGATGCGATTGAAAGAGATGTGAAATCAGGCAAGTTGGCTCACCTGGTGAAAAACCCAAGACCAGAGAATGAACAACCAGATGGAGCCTCAGCCAGTAAAAAATTCAAAAGAATCTGTGTAGCTGAAGGAGGAAGGCAAGGGCAAGGATCGAGGAAGAGAAGCGCGCAAGTCCAAGGGGATTGGCGCGAGCAACAAGTAATCTTCCCAAGAATAAGAGGAGGCCCGTCTATCAGCAGTCCTCTAGTCATCACTACACACATCGCTCATTATGAGGTGTCAAAAGTCCTGGTGGACACCGGCAGTGAATCAGACATCATGTATGATCAATGTTTCAGGAAGTTGGATCCAGCAGACCAAGCAAGGCTCGAAATTGTGAATGCACCAATCTCGGGTGTCTCAAACGAAATTATTCACCCCCTAGGTCAGATACAATTCGAACTAACTATGGGGGATTAGAAACACAAGCGAGCTGAAATTGTCAACTTCTTGGTCTTACCCACCACTTCATGCCATAATATGATCTTGGGTAGAGGAACGATTGCCCAATTCAACGCCATACCGTCACCAGCGCACGGCGCATTGGGGTTCCCAACACCAACAGGTGTAACATTTGTATACCGAGATCATTTGTGTGCAGTAACAAGTATACCGCGAGAAGGGAGAATGAAGCTTCCAATGGCAAACAACGCGCCAGAGGAATGGATTCTCAACCCAAAATTCCCAGAACAAACAATCACAATTGGAGCTACGATATCAGACGACACAAGGTTGAGAATGAAAAGATTGCTCACAGCGTATACATCGGTCTTCGCGTGGCAACATTCTGATATGACTGGGGTTCCGCGAGACCTGGCGCAGCATTCTCTCAACACATTCAAGTCTGTAGAGCCAATTGCTCAAAAGAAAAGAGTCATGGGGGATGAGAAGGCAAAGGCCATGAATGAGCAAGTAGAAGATCTACTGCGCGCAAATATCATCCGCCCAATACGATACCAAACATGGGTAGCCAATCCTGTGATGGTAAAGAAGAGCAATGGGTCATAGAGAATGTGCATTGATTTCAATGACCTCAACAAAGCATGTCCAAAAGATTGTTACCCCCTCCCAAACATTGACGCGAAGGTGGACTCTGTGGCGCCATTTAAGCTCAAATGTTTCCTGGATGCCTATAAGGGCTATCACCAAATTCAAATGGCACCACAAGATGAAGACAAGACTGCCTTCAGAACTGACAAGGGTGTTTTCTGTTACACAAAAATGCCCTTTGGTTTGAAGAATGCAGGAGCCACTTACCAAAGACTCATGGATGCGGTTTTCAACGAGCAAATTGGAAGAAACCTAGAAGTCTACGTGGATGATTTGGTGATTAAAAGCAGGGAGGAAAAACAAATGCTCAAAGACATCGAAGAAACCCTTCGGCGCCTAAAGGAAGTAAACATGAAGCTCAACCCGAGCAAATGCACATTCGGCGTAGAAGAAGGGAAATTTCTCGGTGTAATGGTCACCAAGGATGGTTTCAAGGTGAACCAGAGAAGGTGGAGGCTATCCTTGACATGCCCTCACCATCCACCATGAAGGAAGTTCAAAAGTTGAATGGCAGATTGGTATCAATTAACAGGTTCCTAGCAAACCATGCAAGCAAATCTACCCCATTCGTTAACACATTGAGAAATTGCTTAAAGAAAAGCCAATTCAAATGGACGCCTGAGGCCGAGCAAGCTTTCAATGAGATTAAAGAATGTCTGATAAATCTGCCTGCGCTCACAGCTCCACTTCCTGGTGAAACTTTAACGTTGTACCTGTCAGCAGGAGAGCGCGCCATTGGCGCAGTATTACTGGTGGATCGCAAAGGAATCCAAACACCAATTTATTATGTAAGTCCGGTGCTGACAGATCCTGAGACGCGCTACACCATCATAGAAAAGTTAGTTTTATCACTAACGCATGCGTCGCGCAAGCTTCACAGATATTTCAATGGTCATCCTATTGAAGTCCTGACTGGTTACAACATCCAGCAAGTCTTGCGGCGTCCCGCGCTCTCAGGAAGGCTGACAAAATGGGCGCTGGAATTAGGAGAGCACACGATCGCCTATAAGCCTCGTCCAGCAATCAAGGAACAAGTCTTAGCTGATTTCATCGCAGAAATCCCTGAAGGAAAAGTTGAAGAGGCTCAGCGCGAATTAGACCCTCCGCAAGCCAATAATGAAGAAAACGTTTGGAGATTATTCACTGACGGAGCTTCAAACAACGAAGGGTCCGGCGCAGGCCTCAAGCTGGTGGATCCAGAAAACCATGAGTATACTTACGCAATCAGGTTGGATTTCAAGAGCACCAACAATGAAGCTGAGTATGAAGCCTTGCTGGCTGGTTTGCGCATCGCGCACAAGTTCGGAGTCAAAAAGCTAGAGGCTCATGTGGATTCATACCTGGTAGCAGCGCAAGTCAACGGCCTTTATGATGCCAAGGAGAACACCATGCCTCTGTATCTAGAGCAGGCGAAAAAACTCATCGAATAATTTGAATCTTTCAGAATCATACACATTCCGCGCAGTGAAAATAAGTCTGCCGACGCGCTGAGCAAGATGGCATCAACCAGCTTCGATCACTTTGGCAAAGATGTCAGGGTGGAAGTAATGAGCAACCCGTTGGTGGGAGCTAAGTCTGTCCTTGTAATCCATACAACACCTTCATCATGGATAACTCCAATAATGGAATTCTTGAAGGAGGGAAAGGTACCGGACGATCGCGCACAGGCGAGGAAGATAAGACACAAGTCGCAGAACTACGAACTGCTTGATGGTACGTTATATCGATGCTCTTATCTTGGACCGCTCATGAAATGCCTGGATGCTGAGGAAGCAAGCTATGTGATCAGAGAGATACACGAAGGAATCTGTGGAATACATGTTGGCCCGCGCATGGTGGTTGCCAAGGCAATGAACGCAGGTTACTATTGGCCAGGCATGTACTTGGACGCGTTAAAAGAGATCCAAAAATGCAAAGCGTGTCAGAGCTATGCGCCAAACACCATGCGGCCAAAGAACAACTTGATTCCAGTGACCTCTGCATGGCCTTTCCACAAGTGGGCAATCGACATTGTGGGTCCCTTACCACAAGCGCTGGGGCGAGTAAAGTTTTTGGTAGTGGCAGTAGACTATTTCACAAAATGGGTTGAAGCCAAGCCACTAGCAAAAATTACAGCCGAGGCAATGAAGCAATTTATTTGGAGCCACATCATTTGCCGTTTTAGCCTGCCAATGGAAATTGTGAGCGACAACGGCAAACAATTCACTGACAGGAAGATATCCAGCTGGCTCAAGGAATTGCGCATCAACCAAGTCTTCACTTCAGTATACCACCCTCAAGGGAATGGCCAAGTGGAGCGCGCGAACCAAAGCTTGCTGAATGGGCTGAAGAAAAGGTTGGAGGGAGACTCCCATTCATGGGTCGAAGAGCTACCTAATGTCCTGTGGGCGCACAGGACATTAAGCAAAACCAGCAATGGCGAATCCCCGTTCAGCCTAACCTATGGAACGGAGGCTATGATTCCAGCAGAAATTGGATGCCCATCCCATAGAGTGCTCATGATGAGTAAGATGGATAACGAGCGCGAAAGGAGGTTGGATCTCAACTTACTTGAAGGGCGCAGAGAGGCGGCTATCATCAGTGAAGCCAAATACAAGAAATAACTAGAAAAATATTACAATCAGCGCGTGAAAGAATGCCACTTCAAGAAAAATGATTTTGTCCTTCGGAACAATGAAGCTAGTCGCGCGATACCCCTGGGAAAGATGTCCCCCAACTGGGAGGGACCTTATCAAGTCTCGGAAGAATTGGGAAAAGGCGCATACGCTTTAAAAGATTTGAATGGAAAGAAGATCCCGCGCACATGGAACGCAGCGCAGCTTAGAAAATGTTTCATGTAAAAATTGTCAAGTTTGTAATCAAGGCTTTTTAAGCCATTATGAATAATGATACGCGCTATTTTCTCTTAATGTGTGTTCTATTACCTTTTGCATACATGTTTCACACTTTCCTTTATTAATTTTGAGCAATATGACAACATTGTATTGACATCAAAACTAAAAATAAAACGAAGTAAAACATACATGCGCGAGCTTCAAGCTCAAACGCGTTAACGAGTTTTAACTCTAAAACGTCAGGGCCTTAGCCCAATAATATGAGCCTTAGCTCAGGGCCTTAGCCCAATAATACGAGCCTTATCTCAAATTACTCACAACATCCATCCTACATGCTGCGCAGCTAGACCATAAAAATACCTAAGCACAGCTAAGGCAAAGCACATGCCAAAACATAGTTGTTAAGGTCTCAGGTCGAGGTCGCGCATGGGATTATAATGGATATCAGAGTAACACATACTGACACGTAAAGGCTAAAAAACTCATTCGTAATTCCCTATAATAAATGCGCGATAATGTCGCACAAAAGAGGAATAATGAAATGCCAAGGCACGTGTCAGCATATTCAGAATATTGCAAAATAACTTGAAATATGACAAGGATTAAGTAAAATAATTTCCTTACAACCTTGTTCAAATTTCAATGTGCAAGCATATCTTATATTCAACAAGCAAACACATGCAATATAAAGAGATGAATTGGGAATGCGCAAGATGCGAATAAGGGGAAAACAAAATTTCATTCCAAAACACGGAAGTTTACAAATTTACAAAATGATGAGACAAAAACTACAAACAAAAAAAAAACATGAAGGGCTTCTCAAGTCTCTATATCAACATCAGCCTCTTCACCGTCCTCATCATTACCCCCTCCCTCAGCATCTGGCGCAGCCCGCTCCTCGTCATCTCCAAACTTACCATAAACAAGTTGTTCGTCTTGAATGGAGTTGTCTTCTATCACGATAGTGTCAGGAGTAGGTCCTTTGGCCACGCCAGAGCCGCTAGCAGAGGCAGCATTGCCCGCGCCATCATCGCTGCCCCCAGTCCCTTCACACTCGTCAAGTAATTTCTTTAGCGCGCCGAGATCGGGCTGGTCAGCAAGCGCGGCTATCTGCAAGTCATAAGGAAAAGTATGAGTACAAAAGACTAGGAAAATAAGTCAAGGTAAACTCATTAAGGTTAAAATACCTGCTCAAGGATGGGAATTGGAGTATTCAAGTACTTCTCCCCCACCTCGGCCATATCAGCGCAGACAACGTCGAGCTGATAAGGGTAGTCGGATGGATTCTTTTTCAGCATGCCATATTCATAGCCATCCTGAAACCCTTCAGCTCGACCCACCAAGCACGACGCAGCATTGCAATCCATCACAAGGGTCTGAAACTCGTCTGAGTATTTCATCGCATAAGCGCAACGAGTCATACCCTGTGAAACTAGCCATTGGCGATCCTGCGCGAGGGAAGAAACAGACGTCTCAAGAGCAGGAATCTGAGAGTTTAACAGCTCAACAGTTTCCTTGGTCTGTTTTAGCTCTTCTCTGTCGGACGCTGCTGCCGCCAAGGCCTCATTCCTTTCCGCTCGCGCAGCATCGAGCTCTTCTCGGCCAGACGATGCTGCCGCCAAGGCTTCATCCTTTTCTGCTCGCGCAGCTTCGAGCTCTTTCTTCAGGCGCGCAACCTCACTCTCTAATAAAGATTTGTCAGTGATAGCCTGCACAAGAGTTTGATCACGCGCCTCTGCCTCCAACTCCAAGTCACTCGCTCGGCGCGCGTACCTGGCCGCATTCTCTTCTGCCGCCTGCAGCTTCTCCCGCGCAGCCTGCAGCTCATGCCCGCGCTTCACAAAGGCAGCGTTGGCACTCGCTCGGTTCTCGCTAAGTTCTGCTTGGAGTTTCTCAGCTCTCTCTCGAGCGTCAGAAAGATTCCAAGCAGAAATATTAGCCTCTTGCTTGGCCTCCACAAGGGCATCATGCACTTTTATATAATCGTTGCGAAGATCTTGGGAGGTAGCAAAGAACGCAGACCCAGCAAAAAGGTGGTCGTTGAGCAAGTCCACGCGAGCGCGGTCCTCCTGAAACCTCCTTTCAGCCGGAGGCACAGAGTGAGCCCAGAAGTCTTCACACACGCCCATGGATTGAAATGAGCTATCCTCAGTAATATTCCATCTCGGGCGGTATATGTGATCGGCTTCCTGCAAACACAAAGCAACGCAAAAGCAACGTTTGTCATCTAAACACTAATATGGAAGTCCGCACAGCGGAGCAAAACAAACTTATACCTGCGGAGAGCCAGCAGAAAAGTCAGCGCCAGCCCCACGAGAAGGCTGCGCCACGGAATCTCGTGGCGCTACAGGGCTTGCGCGGCCGCCATCAGAATCTTCAAAATTGACCTCCTCATCATCCTCTGTAACAGGTCTTTTCTCCTGCGACTTGGAAAAATCAAAAACATTCTCGCGAGGAGGGCTGCGCGCAGGAGGAGGTGAGGGAGGTCTCGACGCCGCTAGATCAGCGCGTAAAATAGTCTCCTGCTCCTTAGTAATCCCAATGAGAGGAGATTCAGTGCTTGTTGGAGCAGGAGCAGAACTAACGGCGCCGGCGGCAGCAGTTCCGCCAGCAGCTTGTGTGCCAGCTATAATTCCTATGAAAAAACCAAAGAGAAATGATTCATGACCTGATCTAAAAGAAAAACAAAAAAAGTCAGAAAATTAAAGCGCAATAAATACCTTGGCGCACCACCGTCCGCGAATTGAGCATCGCCATAAAGTCCATTTTCCCCCTTTTCGAGGGCAAAACAGGGGACTTCAAAGCAACCTTCGGCGCAGCCTCGGTACCTTGCTGCGCCTGAGGTTGAGCCACCAAGGTCGCCGGCTCTACAAACATTTGAGTGAGCAAAGATTCATTAATAACTCTATCGGAATCACGCTCATAAAACCACAAAATATAAACAAAGTATACCTGTTGGAGAAGAGGAAACAGCAGGCGCAGCGCCGCTTCCCTTGTCCGCCGCGCGAAGAGATGAGGTGGCAGCACCATACCTCGTGTGGACAGGAGGACTGCCCACACCTCGAGGCAAAGAAGACAAGGAAAACTTGAAGGTAAATCCCTTGGTTTTCTCAAGTCCCTTCGCTTGGGCAGGAGGAGGATTCTGGGCAACAGGGGCATCATTTTTCTTCTGCTTTTTACTGGCCCCTGCGCCAGTTTTGCCTTTAGCTTTGCGCTTGAGTTGTGGCGCCTCAGCTTCTTCCTCCTCCACCTCCTCTTCCGCAAGCTCCAACTCATAATTCTCGAGCGCATCTACAATACGTGCAACAGAAATGTTAACCAAATTTGGTATTCAAAAGGCATAAGCATAAGTACAAAGGCTTACCAGGCGCATCGCTGTCAAAGCAAAATCCCAAATCAACAGGGATGAACATATCATCGAAGCGATCGGGGATAGCAACTTCCCCAGCGCCCAGCGCGACAGAGCCACCCTCCATATGCTCATCATAGGCGGCGTGGACATATTCCTTGCTTACTGCATAATACAAGACAAATGATATCAGCAAAACGAATTATATTCGCGCAGAAATAATGCAATGAGCTAATAACTCACCTAAGCCATCAACTTGAATGACAGGCTCAGTCGCGCTGTCGGTCCACCTCTTGCTCATACCAACCCCCACCAGCGCCTCCTCGCAAATATTCTTGGCGGGGGATGGTTCAGCAATTAACTTGTTAACCCACGTGCCCGTGGGGTTCTTAAGAACATTCTCATCCGCGGGCGCAGAAGTGATCGCGCGCATGGTCATGCGGATGGGAATCACACCAGCCTTAATATAAAAAAATTTCTCAGACCAGTCATGAAGGCTTTTGAAGGAAACAGTGCAGCACTTAACCTTCTGACTGCGAGGTATGAATGAGAACCAAGAATCTTGGATTTTTGGCTTGTAAAAATATTGAAAGCGCCAAGGGGTGGGCTCCTCGCGCTGAGCTTTGCACATGAACTCAAAATGAGTCATGCGCACTAGTCCACAAGGATGGACTTGGGATATGTGAATCCCATAAAACTGAAGCAGCGCACCCATAAACCTTGTCATCGGGAGACGAAGGTTACAGTGAGTGAAAAAGTGACAGTATAAGGAGATATAGCCGGTGGGCGGATCCGCCGCCGCCGTTTGCCCAGCCGCCGGGAGCAGACAGCCGTACTCAGGGAGAAAACCCTGAGAGGCGATGAGATTGTCGAAATCAGACTGTTTCAGTTTGCAGGGAATCTCATCCCATCTTTTCACTGTTTTGCTCTTCCCCACCTCCTCCGACGAGGCCTCGGCAGCCCGTTTTCCCTTGCCGGTCTTCTTCAAAGTGGACATAACTAATGATTTTACACGGCGTTTGCTGGGGGAAATTGTGGTGTCTGGGTTATCAGACATACAACTGTGAATCAAACAGCGGTTACTTTAAGAACGGAAATCTGGAAGCAAAAGGCAAAGGCTCTTAATCGGAATGGAAATTGAAGGAGAAAGAGCTCTGAAATAACAATGAAGATGAAGAATAACAACTCAAAAGGCTTACTTTTATAGGCCCAGGAGAGAGAAAGAAACAGGTACTGATCAGAGTTCACGCGCCCCCACTCGCAGGTGCAAGCCAACATGAGCGCGACACGTGTTCCTGACACTGTGTAAGGAGACATGAAAGGTCACTGTAGCACCTCGAGCACACGAAAAGTCTGACACATGACGTCTCCATCTCTGATGCATGTCAGCACCAACCAACCACGTACATGGACGATTCATTTCAACCAAAAGGATAGAATTTCGCGCAACGCACATATGAAAAAAAAAAAAGAGAAAAGACAAACCCTATTAAAAGAGCAAACTGTTAAAGTCTAATATCTGTCTTACCTCGCTCGCGCGAGACAAGACACACATTAGACTGGGGGGGCTTGAAGAGGTATGCACCCGTCTTAACATCGAGCGGGGCGGGTTAACCCACAAGATATAGACAAGAGGCTTGAAATCAGGATGTCATGAAGGCACAAAGCCAAAACCTATGCGCATGGCGCATATCACATATGCTCACGCGTATCACATATGCTCACGCACCATATATGCTCATGCATATCACATCTGCGCATGGCGCATCTGCGCGTGGCGCATATCACATATGCTTACGCATCATATATGCTCACGCATATCACATCTGCGCGTGGCGCATCCGCGCGTGGCGCATATCACATATGCTCACGCATATTACATATGCTTGCGCATATCACATCTGCGCATGAAACATCTGCGCGTGAGAATAAAGAGAAGACCTCGCGCATCCCCAGGATAGGCGCATATCACACATGCACATAATCAACCTCGTCCTTATCCAAATCAAGATAAGGACAACCATGATTGTGCTCATCAGACAACCTTCCAGAAGGTATCCTTTAAGGAATAAAGAATATGCTGATGTTGACAGCTGCCAATGAAGGGTGGACAACTCAGCAAAACCCATGTGCTACCACGTGATTGCACATGGGTCAGGTGAAATACCTTGGTCAGAGAATAATCAATGAAAAAGCACCAGGTGTCCTAAGGACACGTGGCGCGAAGCAATAGGAGGAGGCCAAAAAGGCCCTAATTGGGTCTGAGCCCAATCATTGGAAACCCTAACCCTATAAATACCACACCACCTCCACAAGGGGAGGTAAGCAAGAAAGTACACTCAAAATCCTTACTCACTTTCAGATTATTATTATCTTCTCCTACAATATCTTATTCTCACACCGGAGGGTTACCCCAAAGAGGACCCCTCTGTCCCTTTCTGAGGGGTAAGTTCACGGTGTTGCTCGTTTTGTAGGTGGAAGAATTCATACTCCGGAAAACCATCGGTGATATAGCATACTCATTCCCGATGAAAGTTGATCGTCTACTAGCTAGTCGAACCATGTTTCTTCACTTTCCATATAACATTTGTTCTCATTTCACTTATTCTTCACAATCTCACCATGGGTTTACTTATGAGCTTCATGGGCAAAGGTAATCTTGAATTTTTTTTCTTATAAATTATTTCTTGATTTTGTGAAAAATATATGATGTTATTCGTGTTTTGCAGGTTTGCCAACCACCCAAATGTTGAGTCTGGTAATGGGCACACTATATAATAAATTCATGGAGAAAGAGATCAAATCTTTTGATGACTTTCATGTTGCTATCATAGACATGTTCAAGTAAGATTTTTGTACATTCGATTTCCTATGTCTTTACATGTGTTGGTGTCAATTCAAATAAACTTTGAATGCGGCACTATAAATGCTGCATTGCCCGGAAAACATTATGATGTTCCACCACCAAACAAAGTTCAGGTTAGACACTTCTTTACATATCTTTAATTATAACTAGGCTCGCAATCATAACTTTTTTTGATCCATTTTGATGATTATTAGGCTATGTGTTGTGAAATAACCAAGAGCTAGTTATCGTTCCGCGCCACTGTCACATAGGATAACTAGCCACCCGTTAATTTAAGCGTTGTAGGTTAACTAGCCATTACCTCATTAGAAAAACTGGCTTAGTGGAATGTGGAGTTTATTGATTGGTATACAATTAATTCATAGACCAAAAAGTAGGATTGTGGACGGCACCATTGCAGGGATGGCGAGGGTGGCCATGGCACCACTTGATGAATAGCCCAACATGATGTGGAGGGCGCCATCAAGCTCACATGGCATGTTTTTAAATACCTGAACTAGTAAAAAGACCATTAGCAAATACCTAAAATTAAAAAGATCAAGGAAATAAAAAAAATAGCTTAATAAAAATGCATCAGATAGATCGAACGAGTTGGTTAAATAATAGCCAAAAGGTGTTTTAGGTCAATACAGCCTAACTAGGAGTGTAAACGAACCAAACTGCTAGTGAACTACTCAAGAGGCTCGTGAAAAGCTCTAATTGAGCCAAACTTAGATGAGCTCAGACTCTAAAAACAAACCTTTTATTTAAACAAGCCCAAACCCAAGCTTTACTAATTATGCTCGAGCAAGCTCTCCAGCCATTCATTTATATTTTATATTTAGAATATTAAATATATATTTCTACAATTATTATGATATAAGAATATGATAAAAATAACTAAGTTATATATATCATGTTATATATAGAAAATATAAGCATAGCTACATAAAAAAATACTTAACTAATAAATTAATAATAAACAAGTTGAACTTAAACTCAAGCTCTTGTAAGTTGAACGAACTCGAGCTCCACTTGGCTCATTTTGACCAATTAACCAACTCATAATGCGACATCACCGTTTTGACCAATTATGGGTCCAACAGACCTATTTGCCACCTCTTTAGCTGGTTCTAGCAGTAACATAATGGGCTCATGTGTAATACAGGAAATTTTTGTGAAATGGGAAGAAGCTAAAGGGTCGGAAAAGAAGAAACTGTTCATCGACTTCATGAAAGCAAGCGTAAGCATGAGCAAATTTGACGACTCAGCTCTGATGACCGGACTAGTGACCCCACCAGCCGCCATGGCTGCAAAACGAGCAAGCGAAACCTTACCACAGTTAAAGATGATCAAAGTCATCCCTGACGTCATCTTCGTCCCGTCTGCAACTGTAATGGCTTTAATATCCGCTAAGCTCTCCAAGAAGATGTTCTTAGGAAATGCAGCATCATAATTGTAAAACCAAGAGTTAAAACCATAAACAATTTAAATTCCTCTTGCTTTCACATAATCAACAAAGATAAAAAAAACAAACCCTTTCAATTTGTAAAACCATGAT
This sequence comes from Bidens hawaiensis, assembly GCF_021521415.1. NCBI lineage: Eukaryota > Viridiplantae > Streptophyta > Magnoliopsida > Asterales > Asteraceae > Bidens > Bidens hawaiensis. The sequence continues at coordinate 64,890 of NW_027506577.1, forward strand.
ATCAACTTTTTATTCACAAAAGCAGTGAATGTACAAGAAGATCCAAAACCTAACCAGAGGTCCTTCGGGTCCATAGGCTCGAACCGCTTTTGCGCCTGGTCCTAGCCGCTCTCTTTCTTGTGTTCATCGGGTTGGTTAACTTAGAAACCGACTTTATTTTTGTAGACGGTTGTTCATTTTGGCTAGAATCTTCAGAACCAGGAGCTGGAAGATTCTCTACCGGGTGAATCTTTACAGCCCCGGAATCTGTTTGTGGCTTTTTTGTTCTCCGGTTGTATATCAGAATTCCATCTGTACCCTTAAATAATAAAAACAGTGAGTTAAATTATTTACCGCCCAGGGGCAAAACAGTAAAATGTAAATTAGTAAAATATGTAAACAGTAGAAACTCACTCGTTTTCTTGAAGATTCAAGAGGCTGTTCTACAGGTTTATTTGCATCTTGCAGATGACTCGGACTCTGGTCGACAGCTGCATTTTCATCTTTGACCAAATCATCGGATTTGACCAGGTCGTCACTTGTGTTTAACTGAATTAGTTGAGATGATAATGAAGCAACTACAGATGGTCCTTCCATGTTTGGTGGATATTCCGGTTCCTTAACAGGATTATTGGACTCATGCAAGATTATTTCTTCAGTTGATAATATCCGTTCAGAATTTTCAGTCATTAACGTGTCGAGTTTGTTCTTCATTTCCGAAACTTGAGTCTGTGAAACTTCGATCTTCCAAAGTATTTGCTCTAATGAATAATCATCTCTGAATTCTAGAGATAATAATTCATCTGGAACCCTCAATTCATTAACCGTGTTTTTTGGAGAAGATGGACCTGCCAACAAAATATCCAATAAAAACCATAAATATAGCATAAAAACTACAATAATATTTGGAACAACGAGAAGAATTCTTGGTTACCGGGAGTAGTTTGATCATCGTCCATTATAGGACCATCATGAGACCTGCAAGTAGCTGTACCTGTAGCACATTAATTATTTATTAAAAAAAATTATCTATACAATTAATGAACCATTAAAACCTGAACCAGTTGCCCATCAATAGGCCTATAAATGAACCGCACGTTCAGTAAGCAGTTTGTTAGCCGTTCAATGGGGTGTCCGTTTATGTCGATCAAACATGAACAATTTTTTTTGTTTATTTAATTAAGCGAACGAACTTGAACACGAACGAACATGAGCCGTTCAATGAGTGTTTGTTTGTTTAATTTGTTTATGTCCGTTAGTTTACATTTGTTTAAGTTCGTTCGTTAATATACTCATTAAAAACTTTTGACCCATTAGAAAATAGTATAGTTTTAATAACATTTTCGGCCCAACAAATTGTTCTTCACAATAGTTTTAACTAATTTTAGTCCAGTAATGTTCATTTACGTTCGTGAACTGTTCGATTAGACTGTTAATTCGTTCGCTTAATTGTTCTCGTTCGATCATTTGTTCCATATTACACTTAAACAAAAGAATACGAGGATGTTTCGTTTGTGTATGTTCAGTTCGTTTATTAACCTACCCAACAAAGTAACTGAAAGAATAATTAAAGAGGGTATGTACCAAAATAGGACAATAAGTTATGTTGTGACATGTACGTTTCCGGGTCCAACTCATCATGCAGTTTCCTTATTTTTCTCTTCATAGGTTTCTCTCTTTGAGAGTCATGAAAAAAAGGCATTGACTTCGCACAACCGCCTTCTACCTCGAGGTTTTTGTATTTCAACCGTTTTGTTTGATTATGTTTCTCGATCTCTTTGTCATACATGTGAGCCATAGACTGAAATTTCTTAAACTGCAATTCGGCCCATTTACAACGCCACATAATCGGTTGTACAAATTTCCTCCAATGAGATGTCACCCTTTTCTTCCTGAAAATACATAGTCCAATGAATCAGAATATAGCACAAACTACAATTTATAGTTGCAGTTGGTATTAATTGATTTGCAAACGAAACACCTTATAGACTAAAATAAACAAAACTCTTCATAGCCAGTGGCTTAATGCTCTCATTAAACATAGCTTTGCCCTCACGTTACTTGTTTTCTCAATTAATATTTTTCTCATGGTAATTCTAAGCTAACGTGCAGCCAAAAAGAAAATCAACATTTTACATACTAATTTGTAAATATTCGTCTCAAATGGTCTTGAATCTTGAAACTACACCATCGTTCAAGATTAACAAGTTCACAAATACTCATGCTATTTGTTCATGGGCTGATCGAGATTAATGGTCGCGAGCACGAGCCTCAGAAATGGCTTCTTTAATAAACAAGCCTTAGCTTCACTTATCGAGCTAGAGCTGGTTTGTGGGCCTAAACAAGCCTATTACTTGTATTACTTATAATTAATACTTTATTTATATACTTATCATCATTATATATAAAATTATGATAAAATTAACTAAATATGTATTACGTTATATACAAATATTAAAATCAAACTACAAATAAAAATAAAAAATGTATATAAACAAACTAATAAATAATAAACGAGCCGAGCCTGAGCTTGAAAAACTACTAGCAAGCCGGCTTTATAAATAGAGCTGAGCTCCGCTCATTTATACCCCTAGTTTAAAATAGGTCATCCTAGTATATATAAGGTAAACAGAAGAAAACAACCCTGAAAGGAATGAGAAAAATAAAAGGCAACAAAAACCTAAAAATTTTGAGGTGAAAAAACAACAAATTTACGAATGTTCAATCACCAACAGGTAAAATAGTGTATTATTTATATGCATAACTGCATTGAGACCGCCTAAATATCACTGAAGAGCTAACCCAAGAATTAGGGAAGCCCAAACCATAAGACCAGAAGATAAATAAATGAGCCCAAGAAAAGACAAAACCAGTTCAAAGAGATACCTAGAAAGTCAGATAGTTATCAGTTAACGCATTTAACGTACCAACTACCCATCGTCACGTTTAAATCATAATCGTTCCTTTGTGCCGGAGGCATTAAATGCTCTAACACATGCACATTTAATAAATTGATGATCTTAACGCCAGGCGTCGAATCAACTCAACATCCCGTAAAAGGTTTATCGGGGAGATAAAGTCACAAGGATCATAACTAAGATGATATTCTGTCAATGGTAAAGTAGATCTATGTTTTCTATATATAAGCACATTTACGAAACTTCAATGCTCATTCAATGAAAACCAAGGAACACTCAATACTTGTAATATTTACTCCCAATCATTCTTCATCTTAATTCTCGCTCAAAGATATTCTCTTAAAGAGCCTCCTGCTCATCCCGTATGGTGTGATCCAAAGATACCCTAATTCCATCCTTTAGGTTTTTGGGTCTCAACAATCACTTTACTCAAAAACTTTATTAACATAAATAACTTTTGTAATCATACTTGACAAACTGACTATAAAATGTTTTATCTTCAGAAAAATGCGTGATTGACTGACTGGAGTCAACCCAATCTGGCCCATAGAAAAAATAACTTGTTTTGACACGAAAGCCAGCGCTTCTATAAATATGAGCTAAAGATAGCCCACCGTCTCTATGCAAGAGACAGTTTGCTACTACAACAATACATGACCAGTTCTCCATAATAACTACAACAACAAGAAAGAATGGAAGATAGAACGATACTTCATTAGAAAGATAAATTGCGGAATCGGAAGAATATAAGTTCATAAAGATCACAAGAATCGTCCCAGTAGCGTATGGAATATTATGGATTTATTTCCTACTCAGAAATTAGACTTATCATCGAAGGTAGTAGGGCAACCTTTAAGCCCTATCACAAGCTTACACATGACACGCGTTTTCGTCATTTCACACCATCCACCGCCCAAAATCTAAAATAAATCTGAACGGTGATATCAAATAAAATAACAAAACTGAAATAAAAAATAAAAAGGAAAAAAAAAACTAAAATCTTTAACAAGTTCAAAACAGAAATCTGAAATCAAACAAATTTAGCAGATGTCTTAATAACTTAGACGTCGCAGGAACCAAAGCATTAACAAAATTCAATAGTAAGGACCAAATCCACAATTTCTACATACACAACTATTTTAGTACTCCAAAATTATATCAATTTTGGAAGTCTCCGTATATCTCGTCTAGCAGAAACTATAGTATGCATAATTGCAGAGCGTGATTCCAGTATGCATATATTCACTTAAATAAAGATAATAATGAGACATTACCTCGTGGAAAGCAAATCCCCACGAAAATCCGACATAACTTCATTATCACTTTCCAGCTCACAGTCTCCAAAATCAGAAAGCGCGTTACTAAAAGAACTCGAAGACGCAGTAGCATCACCAGATTGAGGTTGACCTGAAGCACCCTCCTCATCATTTTTACTCTTTGATACGTCAACCTCTTGCTCATTTAACAAAACATGCTTACTGTCACTTTTCATGTTTTTATCTTTTCCCATTGAAACAAAACCTGTATGGCGTTTACTAGTTGAGGCTTCCTGTGTAGTTCTTCTTTCCTTAAGATCCAAAACAGGACCCATGCTATAATATTACACAACTGAGATCATACTTATGTTATGACTTATGAACGTATTCGGTATTCCAAATAATAACTTAATAAAATTATTCACCTGCATTCAAAAAACATCATAAAATGTAAAATTCTAAACCTAATGGATCAAATTTTGTATGCACAATAAAGCATGTTAATTTCATGTTGCAAACTGCTTAAGATTCAAAAAAGAATGAACATTTCGCCTTAAACCATTAAAGGGTATATTCTTAATAAATCAGAACATAATAATATAAACTAAAAAATAAAAATTTGCACCAGGTTAAAGTGTTACACATCACAAGCCCTAATTACAAAATTAGGGCTTCAAATGAACACAAGGGCATCCAAGATTAGGGCTTTTACATCTAAACAACACTTAATTACATAATTCACCTGTAGAGAATAACGATAATCAAATTAATTTGATCAATTAATCAAAATTAGGGTTTTTTACATGTAATCTTGATTTTTAAAATTGAGTGGAAGAAATGAGAGAGAATGGTATGTGGGTATGCTTACTTGGTCTCCGGCGAGTAGTATGCGGTGGTGATTGGTGTGGATTTTGAAGATTGAGAATTTGTGTGAACGAATTCGGTCAAGAAAATCATTGACTGAGAATTTCAAGGAGAGAGATGAGGAAGAAATATTTATCTTCTTTTTTCTTTTTTTTCCATTTTTTACCTTTTTAATTGATATTTATTATTATTACTTTTTGTCGTTTGAAATGTCAAAAGAAAATAGAATGGGTTTATAAACGTTTCCTAATTTAAAAGATTTTCTTGATTATGTTATTAATGATCATTAATTAAATGCTTCTAATTTGAAATAAAATTAAACGAAAAAAGGTTTTAGGTGTGTAGCCGGTGTTACTGACATTGTTTATCTACTTTGGCTCGATTAAGATGTCTCCCACTTTAATCGATCAGTGGTAGCTAAAAATCACATGTACATGAGCCGACTCTCGTAGTATCACATTTACTTCATGTATTCTTGATTAAGCGTATGTTTTGTTTATGAAAATCAACACGCACACAAACAAGACTCGTGTATTAATGTAATATTAGTATATTAGATGTCTTTAGAATCTTCAGACGAAGAGAAAACAAAAACAACTATATAGGGTTTAGATCTACAGCATTTGAAAAACATTGGTAAGCAAAATGATTTCACTAAGGGCATCCATGCCAAGAAACTGAAACTCAAGAAAGAGTTAGTCTTTAAACATGTTTATGTCAAGATGTTGTAGAAAGCTCTAAGAACAACTATGAAACCTACTTAGAATATGTTTGCAAGGATTAGGAAGAAATGAAGAATACACAAATGATGAAGAACATGCATCTAATACACGCATATTCTTGGATATTAATAGTTGTTCTTAACCCTCAAAATATCACATGCTGGTCTTAATCTCTTTACTGCTTTGTCAAACATATGTTATTATTTATGTCGAGCATATTGTTTTCCAATGCTAAAACCCCACAAAAGAAGAGAGACTCAATAGAGGTAAAGGTGGTATTAGAGATCTATGCTGTGTTCACATAATCCTTACGTTTAAAGTTAAGTATTGAAGAGTAATATATGAGGAAACCACAAAGTGAGGAGATCACAATACATGAATAACATTGACACATGGTCCTAATATGATCAAGTTATCCTACAAAGTGAGACAACAATGAGAATAGTGAAAAAGAATTATAGTCATAAAAAACCCCTCAAAAATAATAAAAATTTATTTAAAAAAATCATAACTCAAAATAAAAAAAATAAAAAAGTAAAAAAATAAAAATAATTTCCCCGTATTTTCTCGTTCTAAAAAAAAGACGCGGTATTGAGAAAAAATATCATTGTGTTTTTTGTTTATTTTTGTCATTGATTGTGTTTTTTTTCTTGACATTGTACCTTTTTTTCTTTTGATATTGTGTTATATTACTCAACATTATGTTATATTTTGCTTGGCATTGTGTTTTATTTTACACTCTGTTGTGTCTTTTTTATTTATCATTGTGTTGTTTGTTTATTTTCGTTAGTGTGTGTTTTTCTCGACATTGTATCTTTTTCATCTTTTTTTTTAACGAGAAAAACGTGAGAAACATTTAGTTTTTTTAATTTCTTTTTATTTTGATTTATATTTGAAGTTATGGTTTTTTATTGTTTTTTTTATTTTATGTTTGAAGAATTTTTTTGAAGCTATGATTGTGATTAAAAATACACATGCTTTACAATTCATATAGGATCATTATAGGTTGGTTATCTCTTGCTCTTTTTATTTTTTCTTTTTAATCTTATCAATATTAAAATTGTTGAGAGGTTAAGGTCGCAGATTTTGAAAGTTCTGAAAGACATAAAAACGAAAGTTTATATTTGGGGTCTCATTCTCGATTTATTGTCATCTAGTTTTCTATTTCACAACCTCACTATACATATGACAGTGTCGTATGAATTTACGTGTATCAATCTCATTAGATTACGTGACACTACTTATTTAATCAACAACGACAAATGTCATTTCTTATTCACAAGTAAACCGAGTGGAGCATTAAGAAAGTGTGAAAAAGTCGCACTTTAGTTGTTTGGTAAAACAAATTTAACAAACATGCATGCACTTTTTGAGTTTGTTTCATATGCTTTATGATTTTAGTTTCCTTCTCATCAGGCACATTTTACTTAATCAAATGGACTAATTTAAAAATGTGAAGTCGTGTAATTATGTCATTATGATCATTGGTTAGACATTAGAAAGATTAAAACAAAATTTTACTTCCTATATAAACATAGTTATTATAAATGGACCTTTATATTTGACATCTTATAATAATTATTATTTCTTTAAACAATGATAATTGACATTTTATGATTTAAGTTATTTATATTCATCACTTCATCAAATGATATTAAGTTTAGATTTTACATTGCTACTCATATTTAAATGCGCAATTAATTTTGTTATGTGACTCTTAAGAATCTTGTATCAATAAAAACAATGTGTTATATGTTATGTTTTGAGCATATAAATTCAACAAAGGTAGCATAGGAAAATCTCCATACATAATTTATCTAAGTGAATTTGAAAGTAGGGTTAGGTTATAATATAAAGTATGGTTTTTGTAGGAAGGATAAGAAGGACTCTGGTTTATTGATTTTGAAAATAGATGGTAGAGATTAGTTTAAAAGTGAAATCAAGTGTTAAATAAGAGGAAGGTCATAATAGGGATAACAAATTTATTGATTTTCTCTTTCTACATACAAGACACATGTCAATTCCTTCATTATTTTAAAACATCCGTAACTTTTTTATACGATATTTAAAAAAAATCACCATAATAACGAGTGTTTTTTTTATCTTTTATATAAGTACCATATTGCTATATGAAAAAAATAGTGAGTTTTTTTTTACAAATTGTGTTTTACAAAATTGTATTTTTATCAAACTGTGTTATACAGTTATATTTTTCATTGTGTTTTTCCATTGTGATTTTTACATTGTGTTTTTTCATAATGTTTTTCCATTGTGTTTTTTCTGGCGATAACTATTTTTCGGTGACTTTCCGACAAAAATTCCAGACGACTTTCCGGCCAAAAAAGTTTCGACGGCTTTTCCGGTGAAAATTCCGACGACTTTTCGGTGAGAATTTCCGGCAACTTTCCGGTGAAAATTTCCAGACGACTTTCTGGCCAAAAAAGTTCCAACGACTTTTCCGGTTAAAATTTCGACGACTTTTCGGTGAGAATTTCCGGCATATTTCCGGTGAAATTTCTGACGGAATTTTCCGGCAACTTTTCCGAAGAGGTGGTGGCGGTGGGTGATGATTGTGGTGCGGTGGAGTGGTGGTCGTTGTAGGGAAGTGTAAGTGAGTTTTGTGATTAATTTAAGTGGGTTTTGAGGTTAAATTAAGTTGGTTTTGAGATTAAATTTGCAGACCAAAATGCTGTCACACCCCAACCTATGGCGAAATGACGGGGCGAACTATTAGTTCACAACTCACAAGTAGGGATGGCAATGAAACCCGAACCCGATGGGTACACCCAAAACCCGACATAAATGGGGCGGGTAATACCCGACCCATTAGGGTATAGGACTGGTTTGGGATTAGTTTTTGAAATTTTTCGCGGGTTTTGGACGGGTTTGGGATTTGTAATATACCCGATTACCCGACCCGATTACCCGATAACATTAACCCATTTACCCGATTATATACCCGATGTACACGACATAACTTTTCTATATTTATATATAGTATACTTTAAATATATTATTTGTTGAAACTTGTTATAGCAATTATTTGAAACATTTTACTTTATGATAATCATTATTCGTAATTGATTAGTTATATTTTGTCAAAATTTGATGGGTTTTGGGCCGGATATACCTAATGGGTATTTTGACAAAACCCGATTAGAGACCCGAAACCCGATGGGAAAACCCGAAACCCAACGGGTAATTACCCGATTAAAACCCGACGGGTTTGGGACAAGCTTTTATAATCGGGTTTGGGTTTGGGAATGGCTAAACCCGACCCGAACTCGACCCATTGTCATCCCTACTCACAAGACACTATCATACAATAATTTATGACAATATATAACATTACTTTATTAAATTCAAATCAAATACACATTTCATCCAAAGAAATTACAGTACAAGAATATAAACAAAAAACAATACAATTATCTCTTTAATCTATATATACTATTAAAAAAAATTCATTTTGATTCATTCTTATTGGTTAATTTTACTAAATTCCAAAAATGATAAGCCATCATAGAATTTGTTACTAATAAAATAATTCAAAATTAAAATCATAATAATTATTTAATCTATATAATAAATACTATTCAAGACATTCTTTTTGGCTCATTCCTATTGATTGATTTTACTATATTCTAAAAATAATAAGCTTTCATAGAATTTATTACTAATAAAATAATTCAAAATTAAAATCATGATAATCATTTAATTGAATGTGTTTTCTCCTAGACAGCCAATTATGGACCCGTATAAGTTTCATAACCCTAATTTTCATTCCTTTCTCGTCAACTCACTGTTTGCGAATCACACCATTTTCAAATTATCTTATTTGAATATGTATCTTTCCCTCGATTTAACATGTTTCGTGTCTACAATGATATCAAGTTCTTGGTGTTTTTGAAGAGTTTAGAATCGATAAATTAGAATCACTGGTTGGACTAATATAAGCAGAAGCTATTGTTTCTTATCTGGAGGTAATCATAATCTTTCCTCTCAATATACTTTTGCATTAATTTTGCCTAAAGCTTGACCTTTTCTGTTAATAACATTTTTGTTTGGTATCTGTACATACTGAATTAACTGCATTTGCAAATGAATTTTAAATTAAAATTGAACTAATTTTCTTATCATTTGCTAATTTTGCTTCGCAATTGAGGCTTTAGATGTAGCAGATGATAAATTGATATTCTCCACTGATGAGTCACTTATGCTCCAATAAATTGTTCTATTCTTGCTCATTTTGTTAGTAAATTATCATACATTAAGCACGCGCACCTATGCTGCAAAATCAAAATTAAAATTTGGAGATCAGAAGGAAAAGAATACACAGTATATGGCAAATTAAGAATTCCCATGGACGGAAATTCCCAAGATAACGAATTTGGGTCAAAACTAGTTGTTTTAGATTGTAGTATAAACTTAAAAGGCAAATTCATTAATGATGCATTCTTAATTTTTATGTTACTTTAAACAAGCGGGTCGGGCTGGATGGAGTAACATGCCAAATTAGATTCGGGTCAAAATGGGTAATAATGATCATAATGAGTTCGGGTTGAAACGAGTTGTTTAAAAAACTATTAAATCAGAATAAGTCAAAAGAGCTAAATTTATTTAATGAGTAGGATATGATGGGTCGGTTTTAGTGTGTATCAATTACATAATATAGACCAAGTGTATAGAAGTCGTAACATATGCTATTTACATACGGGCTAGGTAAGGCTCATATTAAATAAATATATAGGATTATTTTTCATAACAAATTAATTATTTAAAATAAAACAATCTATTTTATGAAAAATTGAAAATGTTTAAGTGAATGAAACAAAATAAGGAGCCCTTATATATATATATTGTCAAATGGTGTTATATTCACTAAAATGCATTTTTATATGTAAGTTAAGAACAAACATAACATTTTATTTAAGATTATTTGACACAAATACAAAATTTACAAATTGTTCAAATATATAAGCACATATATATATACAACTGACACCTTCAGATAAAAAAGCTTCTGTATAAGCTTTAGAGAAGACAGTTTCCTGTTGTAGTTTGGTTTTGCAATAATCATCAACAAAAGTCTATGCCAGTCTCTAGCAAGAGTTGGTATACTTAAAAGACCTGTTTTACACATGGTCAATTTTATGTAGATTTATCAAGAGTGAAGAGTAGAGACGAACAAAAAATAAATACTTATTTTAGATAAGTAAGAGAAAGTTGCAAACAAAGCAAAAAATATTGTTTAGTAAAAATTTGTAGCTTTTGACGTTTATGTTTTAAAGTATAAAATTTTGTTTGTAAACATTCTACTATGTGATGTCATTTTTAGTAAGTCCATGTTTTTCAATATTACGTTTTCGTTTGAATATGACTTACAATTATAAATTATATTGTTGTCTCAAATACATATTAAAAAAATGTTGTCGTTTGAAATTATATATACGTTTAATTAGACGGTTTTTTATATTTCTGCACGTGTAATACATGGGTTAATAACCTGGTTTAATAACCTAAAATCTTATAACTAAATGTTTTCGTTAACTATCAATCATCTAATATAGCACCTACAATATGCATAAAAATAATATATTTTGTCAACAATATGTTGAGTGAGATAACCACCAATTTGATATATACTAATAAAAAACAAACAAACCATATGCGCTAATGTGAGTAGTACAATCGATGTAACAAGTAGGTGTCGTTTGATCATTGTCATGCGAATCGGGCTTTGGCTACTAAGACGGCATATGATTATACTTAATGAGAAAAACTGTGATGGACCTCTCATAAAATAAACAATTAATACACATTGCAAACAACAATTAATTTGCATACAACACAATAATCATTACATGATTTGTGATTTAAATTGAGATTTGATGTAAACAAATGGATTTTGGTACACATATTGTCCCCAAAGCGAAATATGGAAAAATGGGGGTAGTGTTTAGCTCACCTTAGCAATTAAAGCAATCGAGAGATAATAAAATATTTAATAAAATAGATGCTGATCCAAATTCAACCAAAAATTCCTACAAATTACAGTAGATAATATTAATAAAGTCGAACATTTAGCCGCCAGAATCGCATCAAACGGATATCTAGAACTCAAGATATGGGGTTTTTAATATTTAAGCGAGTTGGTACTATTCAGAATCCGAACTTCGAATCTAAAGTCGGATTTTGACCAGTACACTCAAAATTTCGTGGTGAATAAAAAAGTCTTCTGGCGTGAAAACTAGTTTTGACCAGAAGATAGAGTAATCGAATTGTCAAAGGAGTTGACTATTATGCCCTTAAACGAGTCGGGATCAAATTGACCACCGAAACTCCCTCAATCACTGAAATTGATTGAGGGGTTTTGCTTATGAGATGAAAACCTATGGTTTTAATGGAGACAACTTACCTAGAGAATGAATGGAACAAGGAGAAACTCAAGGTCAACGGGTATTGGGACTTGAAAGTCAAACAGAAAGGTGAAAGCTTAGATAAAACTTGAAGAATTCAACAATGATGGAAAGGGAATTCATGTATAACAAAGGAGACGGCTGAAAGGTAGTAGTTTTAGGGTTTAATGAGATGTTTTGCTTAAATAGAACATCTTATAATCGTTTATTAGGCAATTAACTCGTTTAAGTAATAGAATATTCGTTTAATGACGAAATCAACTCATTTAAAATATAAAATTCATTTTTACAAAAGATTAAATGAATATGGACATGAAACGGGGTCAAGTGGGTTTCTTCTAGCTCAATACATGCGATTTAGGCCCAAAATAGCCCGATTTTGCATTAAAAACGAACAAAAAACAACTAAAACCATACAGTTACAGAAAGGGGCTCTAGGCATCACGCGTCCAGCATAGGAGAATCTCCGCACATCGCGCGGTGCGGAATATTTTTCAAAAATTTTCAAAATTGACAAGTTTGGTCCCTAAAGTTTATTAAATACCATTTTTAACCCTTTTAAGCGATTTTAAATGTTCTTAATCATTGTATGACGAGTTTGAAAGTTACAAGGGTATAAACTAAGTTTAATAAAGTTTAATACTAATAAATACAAGATTTAAATAATCCGAAAAGTCTGAATTACATTCCCAAGTCGGGTTAAATATAAACGAATACAAATACGAAAAATCCAAGATGTTACAGTCCCCCCCCTGGGAATTTCGTTTCGAAATTAGAGAAAACTGGAACTGAAATAGTATAATTTAATTTTAAGGAAAAACATTTTAAATAAAATTTAAAATTTTAACATAACATGGAACATGGTCGAGAGAGAAAATGTAATTTTACGTTTACATTTTTTATTAACTTTAATTGTAAACCATGCGTGTGTGTGTGTGTGCACTTGTCACACTGATACCCAGAATTAAATTATCTCAACGCGTGATAGGTCTTAGACTGATTAAGTTTGAGTTCATCGGATAACTCAAAAAAAGTGGGGAACCTGCTTAAACGAAGTTAGATTTAACTCATTCTAGCGGCGGTTGGAACCGTTACTATTTCCGATAATACACTGATAATGATACCGTTATTGTTTAGCCGATATCGGTTTCGTTCGTCACGATACTGATATGCACCAACATTTGATATAACCTACATATTTGAACAATGTGGCCTATTAACATATTTCAAATACAATTTTGTTTTCAACAAAATTTATAACGGAACGTAAAGAAAATAAAGTAACATAGCGGCCTACTAATTTTTTTTTCGTTTCAATAATAGGTAACGAATAAAAGTTATTGAAGAAATTTAAACTAGTAAATGATTAAGTGGATTAAAGATGTATATTATATATAGTGTAGGGGTGTAATTGTAACTTATAAAAAACCATAAAATATGCAAACACAATTATTAAACCTATATAAACATAGTGATATTTATGAGTGACAACTATTCATCGTTTACCCATTGTATATACAAATAATTAATAACTATTACTGTACAGTAATAGGGAAATATTAAAATACAAAGGGAGACAAAAATGAGAAGTGTGAAAAGAATTTGTGGTCACACAAAAAACCCTAAAAAATTCCAAAAAAAAATAATAAAAAAATCATAACTCAAAATATAAATAAAAAAAAATGTTTCCTTGGTCATTCTCGTTAAAAAAAACGTCGAAAAGACGCAATGCAGAGATAAAAGACAATAAATCGCAAAATATAACACAATGCCGAACAAAATATAACACACTGTTGAGTAATATAACACAATATCAAGAAAAAAAGACACAATGTCAAGGAAAAAAAAGGCACAATCAATTATGAAAATAAACACAAAACACAACGATAAACAAAAAGACTCAATGATCATTTTCCCTCAACATTGTGTTTTTTTTAAGAATTAGGAAGACGGTGGAAACATTTTTGTGTTTTTACCTTTTTTGTTTTTTATTAAATTTTGAGTTATGATTTTTTATTTATTATTTTTTAATTTTTTTGAAAGGTTTTTTTGTGTGACTATAAATCTTTCTCATAATTCTTATTTTTGTCTCTATTTGTAGAATAACTTGACTCTATAGTAATAATATCTATGATAATTATAATATAATACGAAATTATTATACAATTATAATACACATAATTGTATTATAATGATTATAATTATATACAATTATAATATACAATTATAATAAATTAGTACTATTCAACATTTTAATATATTTTATTAATTAGTACAACAACTAAGTCATTAGCTATAATTCCATAAATAAAAATAATGGTTTTTATTTTTTTTATTTTATTTTTTTCAACTAATTAAAATATTTAACAAACTATATGTTTAAACACTAAACTTAGGCAAATGTCGGCTTTACATGTTTTATTTATCTGTTAAACGATTTTCTTAAACTTTGCTTTTATATTTTTTATAGTTCGTTTTTACAATGACCAAAACTTTTTTCATAATTTAAAAATATCCCATTGTCGCATAGTTTTATATCCGCGTTTCAACGTTTGACACCTCGCCTTTAAAATAATTTTTTTTGGTTTACTAATTTATGTTTACGAATTTGTGTTGGTACCGTGTTGGTTTTTTCGGTTCTGCATATGATAATTTGTTTTATTTTGGCATTGACTGATTTATTTCTTTTGTTTAGTTTCAATGTTGTAACTTGATACAAACTGACTTTGCGTTGACTTGCAACGAGTTTATGGTTTAATATTTTTACTTATGTTTCTTTGTTCGATTTAACGGTCCCGTCGCGAAGCACGGTATCCTAAATCCTAGTATGTTAAAATTCTAGTTACATAATTATTTATGTGATTATGTGATTGTGATTGACTATGTGATTTTAATTATATGATTGTTATTATATTTGACTTGATTTTAATTTTGAATTAATAACTTTGGATTGTATTATGATTTTGAATTAGTAACTTAATTTATTATTTTTTGGGTTGGTAATAACTTTGGACTACGTATGTGTAAACAAGTCAAATTGTTCTTAAATTATTTGAGATCGACTTGTTAAAAGTTTGAATTGAGTTGAGCTTAAACGTGCTTGTTCTCGAGCCGAAATCAAGGCTAAAAGAAAGCTTATTTAACAAATAAGCCAAGCTCGAGCCGGCTCGTAAAACCGCTTACATAATATATTAAATATATAAATATATAATAATTAGAAAATGTTAAAGTTATGACTAAAATAACAAACTAAAACAAATCATATATGAAATGAGTTTTAATTATAAAAATAGTTGCTTTTAACTCGCACGTTGTGGTGGGGACGTAGCGAGAACTTGGTCAGCGTCAGTTAAACTTGCGCGTTGCGTCGGGGACGTGGCGAGAATTCAGTTTGTATTAGTTAAACTCGTGCGTTGTGACGGAGGCGTGATGGGAAGTTGGTTGGTATTGGTTTGGTTCGTTGTGGTAATAATCTTTTTTAAAAACATAAGAATATTATTATGGAAACTCTCTTTCTCATAAAGAGCTTCCGTTTTTTTTCTTTTTTTTATGTGTGATGGAGTTTCTTACTTTCTTAACATAAGATGTTTTATTTTTCTATCTTATTTTTCTCATTACTTGTTTTTGAGATTATTTTTATTCTCTTATCTTTCAAA